>NC_056751.1:177953093-178105593 GCF_019279795.1 Protopterus annectens
TAAAAGCTGCAAGTTCTAATGAGTAGTAGCAGTGTTTGCAGAATGTGAAATTAATACATTAAAGAATTAGGGCATCCAGCATAAAACTCATTTAATGTTAGTGTTCTCATTTAAGTCTGGTACAGACTCGGCTCCCAGTGCGAGTTGCCATTTCAGTTCTCTCACCTCAAGAAGGGAGTTGCAGTCTCCGAAAAATAGGTCGAGATTTTCTAGGATGAAAAAAATATAACCATTGAAGAGGTGGCAAGTGACAGAGTGTCCGCCCAAAGCATTGAACTCATCTCGGGATCTTATTGCTGCTAGGTGCTTCTTTACTCTGTCTAAAAACTTCCTCCCCATTTTACCTACATAGAACGAGTTGCAGCAAGAGCACATGGCTGCATAAACAACCCATTCTGTGTGGCAGTTAAAATAGGTTCATAGGTAGATACTAGGCTATCTGCCCGAAGGCATTTTTAAGCCTAGCCAGAAAGTGTTGGCTTTTGCTGCCCCTTAGATTATTTCCCTGTGCCTCTGTCCAGCAGAGCCACCGAAGTGATCCCCGGGGTAAACTTTCTGTTTAGCATCCATTCATCAAGGTTTCTCTTGAAGAGTGTTAGCGAGGAGCTCTGCCTAATGTAGATTGGAATCTTGTTCCAAAGCATGGGAAGTCTCTGGGACAGGAATCTATCCCTCCAGCACGTCCTATTTATTGTTGTGGTGAGGTTTAGATCCCTAGAGCTTGTGGCTCGAGAGGATATGGTTTTCTTTAGGTGGAGCATGTCCATCAATTCTGGGTTGGACATGGCCTTGTATGTCAGATGAGTAGGCGATATGCAACCGAGTGCAGCTGGAGTTTCTTCAGTCAAGCTGCATAGGGCATCTGTTTGAGGCCAGTGATCCTCTTGGTGAGGTACTTCTGTGGTCTTTCCAGCTGTTGCAGGTGTCTTGTAAGGTACATCCCAAGTGGGGCATTGTACTCTATGATGGGTCTGATGAGTGATGAGTAGAGGGGCACAATGACCTCTTTTGATCTGGAAGTGAACCCTTTTGTGAATAGGTGGGCCACATAGAAGGATTTTCTAACCACTTTGGCAATGTGATTATCAAATTAGAGATTACTATCTACTTGGGTCCCCAGATCCCTTATTACGTCTTCCATATTTAGACACTACCATCTATGTGGTAGTTTGTGGGTACTTTGTTTTTTCCAAAGGAGATGACTATGCACTTTTTGGCATTTAGCTTGAGGCCATGATTTTGACACCAGGTATCCATCTCAGTGAGACCCTTTTGGAGGATGTCTGTATCAGCCAGAGAGTCAATTATAGCCCCTAGTTTGCAGTCATCTGTGAACTTGGTCAGCCATAGTTCTTCTGTGCTTGCCTGTACCTCTGAGAAGTATATGCCGAATAGGATGGGTCCTAGGACTGAGCCCTGGGGAATGCCATTTATAACTGGTTTAGAGTCGGACCTAGCTTCTGCAGCTCTCACCATGTGTGTTCTGTCAGTGAGCCAGTTGGCAACCCATCTTGTGACTCAGGGGTTTATGTTCAGGCTGGTGAGCTTGTCTATAATAACAGAATGAGGAATGGTGTCAAAGGCCTTTGTGAGGTCTAGGTAGGCTGTGTGTACCACCTTTCCCTCGTCTATAGCCTTGGTAACTGTCTCAAAGAAGTCCACCAGGTTTAGGAGACATGATCTGCCCTTAACAAAGCTGAACTGGGTAGGGTCCAGTGTTAGGAGGTTCCCAATGACTCTATTAATGAGTTCCATGATGATGCACTCCATAGCCTTGCAGACCAAGCTAGTCAGGCTTATAGGGCAATAGTTTCTGGGGTCTGTTGTGGCTCCACCTTTGTGGCATGGAATAACTGTTGTTGTGCGCCACTCTATGGGTATGTAGCCTGAGTTTGAACAGTGTGCTTAGGTGAAGGGTTAGTTAATCTTTCAGCAAATGTAGGATGCAGCCTGGGACACCATCCGGTCTCATTGATGCCGTGTTTTTGGCTTTGGAGAGGGCTGTTTTAACCTGAGTGTCTGTGATTTCAGGGGCTCTATATTCTTCTGGTATAGTTATGGGACATTTTGGGGGTGAGAGGGGGGTGAAGTGTGCACTGAACCTGTTTGCCAGGATGTTGGTGATTTTGGTCAGTTCAGTGTATTTTGTGCCATTCTGCACTAACTCCAAGCAGATCTGAGCATTGGCACTTAGATTCTTGACATAGCTAAAGAATGCCTTGTGGTTATCTTTGGAGCCCTTGGCAATTTTTCTTGTGAAGCTAGCCTTGGATGATTTTATGAGGGATCATAGTTTCTTGCTGATACTAATCAAGGATGTCTTCCCTTCTTGGGATTTTACTCTTTTCTGTACTAGTTTCCTCCTTCTATTTTATAGCTTATTTATGGCAGGGGTCTACCAGACTGGTTTCCTTTTCTTGGAGGAGTGAGTCTTGGTTTTGCTTGGGATAGAACAATCCATGCATTCTTGTAGGTGCCCATAGAATGCATTAGCAAAGGATTTTGCAGCTTGGACAGCATTATCCTTTAGCATGGGGGCTTTGAAACTTTCCACCTTGGTCTAAAGTAACGTGAAGTTTGCTTTTAAAAAGTTTTTCACTGTGGTTTCCTTGACTGGGGGTGGGGGTAGAATGTGGATATCCAGAGTGATTAGTTTATAGTCATATCTAACCAGCAACGGGTTGACCTCCAGTGTGGAACACCGGTCGCTCATGTTGGTGATGACCAGGACCAATATGTTGTCACATCTGGTGGGAGTGTTGACCAGTTAATCCAGGATATTTGAGTTTATAAATTTTAAGAAATGTTGGGCAAGGGAGTTAGTACTTGAGTATTTCTCCCAGTTAATGTTTGGGTAATTGAAATCACCCAATCTTAAGGTGTTTGGTAGGACCTTTATGTTTCCCAGTGTTTCTAGAAACGTGGAATGGGGGTCCTGGGACATGGTGGGTGATCATTAGCAAGCTACAATTTGAATTGCAGTTTTGCCCATTGTTAGTTGCACGTGGATGATCTCTGAAGCATTGTGCTGTGTCACTAACCTGGAGGTGTGGGTATCCCTGATGAATATGGATACACCCCCGCCATTTGTATGTCAGTCCAGGTTCTGTGGCCAAAATGTATGGTATGAGTTTTAGCCTGGTAGTGCTGGGGTGCTCTCTAGAGCCTTAAACCAGGTTTCTGTTACTATACATATATCGATTTTCTCCATACTGAGGAGTGCCTCGAGTGCGTGCATTTTGAGGTTTAGACTTCTGGCATTGAGTAGCATTACCCTTAGTTTTTTCTTACTTGTGCTGTTTATGGCAGTGGGTTTGTCTTTTGAACCTTGCCTAAAAAAGGCACTATGGGGGTGGCAAGAGCCTTGGCCAGTATTCGAAAGCCTAAGGGTGACAGGTGCAAGCTGTCTCTAGTGAAGCAGCGTGGCTTGTCGAGCATGTCATCCCAGGTGGACAGACATTGTATCCCCTTTGAATGACACCAGAAACTTAGCCAATTGTTGAAATTGATAATTTTTTCTTTATACCGTGGCAGGGTAGGATGCTACTCAGGGTCAGGGTCATACCGCCCTGGGCTATGTGATCAGAGAACTCTTCCATGTCTCTTTTCATGTAGTCCAGGGAGGTACAGCCCAGGTCATTCACACCAACATGAACAATGACAGAGTTGTATTTGTACTTGTTCTGGAGTGACCTGAGTGCTTGTGTTATGTGGCGGATCCTGGCACCCGAGAGGCAGCTAACAGTAACCTTGTCCTTGTTCAGCCTAGTGAGTGGGATGTCAGTGTGCATGACTATAGGGTCACCTATTACTAGTATGTTGGGTATGTTATTTTGCCTTAAGGTCTGTGATTGCGTGGCTCACTGGTTTTGTGAAGTATGTGTTTCATGGTTTGTGTTGGAGGGTTGAGGTTGCTTGGATGTCTGCTTTGGAGGTCTCTGTTGCTTTTGCAAATTTTTATTTAGAGCCTCCGAGTATGTTTTTGTGTATCTATGTGTGTTTTTTGCCAATGCTGGTTTAATGGGTCTATGTGAGACTGGTGGTGTGATGCAAGTATTTCCTTTCTCCTTTTGACTGTCTGATCCAGTCTTGGGTTGAGAGAGCTTAGCTTCCAGTTTGATTGTGTGTAAAAGTAACTTTCCAGTTGTTGTGTTTAAACACAGTGGCCACATGAAAACATGCCTTTGGGAGTGTGTGTGTGTGTGTGTGTGTGTGTGTGTGTGTGTGTGTGTGTGTGTGTGTGTGTGTGTGTGTGTGTGTGTGTGTAGCTGCAGTGTGTGTATGTATATATCTATATATATATATATATGGGTCTATGCCATATCATTGAATATTCATTTCACTGAAACTGAAACTACCGAACCCCTTTCATTGAAAACTCATTTCATAGAAAACTTACACAAGAAAATATATCCTAAAAACATGTATTTGATAGGGAGCAATGCCTTTTTCGGATGAACTAGTTAGAATAGTGAAAAAATATTGGTATTTAATTAGTGAGGATGATAATATTGGACACCTCTTTCCCAAACATATTACTTTTTCTTATAAGAATTTAAAAGAGTTGTTAAATTATAATTTTTTGAAAGGTAATGAATATAATAGCTTATCCCCAGGTACTTATCGTTGTGGCCATTGTAGCCTATGTGATAGGGTTATTAATGTAAATGTTATAAACGGTATATCTTTTTTCCCAAAATTTTACTTCAACTGCAGATCGATAGGGGTGGTTTATATTTTGGGCTGCTCATGTACTGATGTTTGGTATATAGGGCAAACTAAAAGAATGGTTAGAATCCGTATTTTAGAACATTTAAAAGACATCAGAAATCACAGTGAAGTTAGTCCTTTGGCCCAGCATTTCTTTGAGAAACATGGTGGTTCCCCACACAGTCTAAAATTCTGTGTGCTTGGTAAACCATTTTTCCTTGGAGGGGGGGATTATTCTTATAAGCTGCTTAAATTAGAGACCAAAATGATTTTAAAGTTTAAGACTTTGAAGCCCTTTGGACTTAATCTTGAACTGGGTATTTAATTGTGCAACATTCCTTATAATAAAATGAATAGAAAGTATTTATTATATTTATATGCATAATAATGCTTGAATTGTGTGATAGAAAAACTTTTTTTGATATAATTTTAAAATGTTACTTTAAATATGTAATTGTATAATTGATTGATTGATTCAGTTGTTTGTGTTAATTGCTATTGAATGTGTATATATATTTGTTTGAAACATGCATTTATTGTGATCCATGAAGGCGAAAGGCTGAGGTACCAGATCGCTAAACAATAAAGGAAGAAACTGGTGAAGTGCTTGGATTTGTGTTTTCTATAGATATAACTTTTGTGCTGGTGTTTTGGAGCAATGCCTGCTGTGCCCCCATGTGGTGGCTTTACACCTCCACACCACCTTTACCTACATGTACAAACTCCATGGTTGCACAGCTGCGGAGAAAACTAAAAAAACACCACACACAATGAATCAGTGCTGGAGAGAAAACACAGACATCTACAGATTAGAGGGTGTAACAGGATGCTAACCATCACAATCCACACACTCATTTTCCTACTAACTCCAATGATAAGAAGTGACACCATGTCATACCTTCTATACACTTCTACACTTTTGTATGAAATGAGTTTTCAGTGAAATTCATTTTCAATAAAATGCTTTGGCTATTTGAGTTTAAATGAAATGACAGAGACACAAATATATATATATATATATATATATATATATATATATACACATACACACACACACACAAACAGGTGTGCACACACACAGACGTGCACACACATGCACACACACACACACACACACACGCACACAGATATATGTATGTATGTATGTATATATATATATATATATATATATATATATATATATATATATATATATATATATATATATATATATATGTAGACACACACACACACACACACACAATTACATTTGGCCATGTAATGTTTTCATTAAATCAAGAATCTTCATCTACATTGGTCTATTCATCAAGTACTACATTAGTATGCTGCAAGTATTGTATTATGAGATTTTCCAACAGTGGACTAAGGAAGTCTGCCCCTTTTCGCACTAGTGCACAATCCCAGAGCCAGGTGTGATGGGTGCAGGGAATTTGTCTTCCCCCATCCCCACCCACAGAAAAGATCTTTGCTTTGTGAATGTTTTCCTCTTCTTTTTGATGGACTGTATCTCAGTCAGATGAATTGCAATAGAGTGGTGGCTTCACTGGGCCAAGTAGCTGCTCAGTGCATAATACAAGCCAGGCAGCAGCAGCAGAATAGTTTAACATGATGGCAGTAATTTGATGCCAGAAGGGGAGTACCTAGCTGAATTAACATTAGGAAGGCCAGAGCATACAGAGCTTAACAAAGCAAAGTAATGGGTGCTGGTCCCTTTAGACCAGCAGGGCGGGGATTCTAGATGAGTGCATTAGTAATTGTCTTTTCCTATTTAAAGTGAAGGTAGGTTCAACATGACACAAGTCATTAGAAAGTATGGAGTAGACTTGGTCACTTGGTTGTGGATTTGTTTGTGTCAAAGAGAGAGAGAGACTGCCCAAGGTCAAGGCAATTGGCCCCTGAGGCAGAAGTCCTAAGGTGGACCCATATTTGCTAGTAGAAGTCATGGTAGCACAGAATCTGAAGGTTATTTGGGTCATACCAGTGGTCATCCATTAATAGACTGTGCTGGCACTTTTAAGATGTAAAAGACTTGAAAACTGCTGCTTGATTAATAAGTGAATGTTTTCTTGAACCTGCACTTGTGGGTTTGTAGTCCTTGTTTCACTTGAAAGAAAGTTACTGTTTGTCTTTTTTTGCATTTAAGTTACCTGTAACACATTGCACTTAAGTTACCTGGCACTTGCTCACTAAAGCAATTATATAAGTCAGCACTAACACTTGATCACTTGGTTGTGGATTTGTTTGTGTCAAAGAGAGAGAGAAAGAGAGACTGCCCAAGGTCAAGGCAACTGGCCCCCGAGGCAGAAGTCCTAAGGTGGACCCATATTTGCTAGTAGAAGTCATGGTAGCACAGAATCTGAAGGTTATTTGGGTCATATCAGTGGTCATCCATTAATAGACTGTGCTGGCACTTTTAAGATGTAAAAGACTTGAAAACTGCTGCTTGATTAATAAGTGAATGTTTTCTTGAACCTGCACTTGTGGGTTTGTAGTCCTTGTTTCACTTAAAAGAAAGTTACTGTTTGTCGTTTTTTGCATTTAAGTTACCTGTAACACATTG
This sequence comes from Protopterus annectens, assembly GCF_019279795.1. NCBI lineage: Eukaryota > Metazoa > Chordata > Ceratodontiformes > Protopteridae > Protopterus > Protopterus annectens. Next base: position 177,960,364 of record NC_056751.1, read on the forward strand.
CACTTAAGTTACCTGGCACTTGCTCACTAAAGCAATTATATAAGTCAGCACTAAAAATTAAAAGCATTACACCCACACTCCCCACTGGCCCTTGTTTTCAATTATTAAGGAATTCCCAATATTATTCTAGCATGTCCAAAGGTCAGTTGTCAATCTCCTCTCCGGTCCAGCTGGTGAATCTGGGAATCTTGAGGCAATGTTACAACTGCCTCATGTACACAGACAACCCTCTCCTCCTCCCAACAAATTCCAACCCATGTGAGAGATGCAACCATATAGCCAAACTGGAGGCTAAGCTCTCTCAACTCAGTACTGGCATAACCAGTCAGGAGGAGAAGGAAACCACACTCACTACAATTCCAGTCTCACATAGACCTACCACGACAGCAAACCAAACACATAATCACACAAAAACATACTCGGAGGCTCTAAATAAAGATCTGCCTAAGCAGCAGAGACCTCCAAAGCAGACACCCAAGCAACCGCTACCCCAAAACAAAACACGTGCAACACATATCTCACAAAGCCAGTGTGCCGAACAGTCACAGGCCTTAAGACTAAACAACACACCTGATACACTTGTAATAGGTGATTCTATCGTCAGGCACACTGACGTCCCGCTCACCAGGTTGAACAAGGAGAGGGTCACGGTGAGCAGCCTGTCGGGCGCTAGGATCCGCCACATAACACAAGCACTCAGGTCACTCCAAGGCAAGTACAAATATGACTCAGTCATTGTCCATGCTGGTGTGAATGACCTGAGACGTACCTCCCTGGACTACATGAAAAGAGAAATAAAGGAGCTCTCTGAGCATGTAGCCCAGGCCGGTATGACCCTGACCTTGAGTAGCATCTTACCCTCACCAAGAATGATGCCACAATATGAAGACAAGATGATCAATTTCAACAATTGGCTTAAGTACTATTGTCATTCAAAGGGGATCCAATGCCTGTCAGCTTGGGATGATATGCTCGACAAGCCACGATGCTTCGCTAGGGACGGCTTGCACCTGTCACCCCTGGGCTATCGGATATTGGCAAAGGCTCTTGCTACCCCCATAGTGCCTTTTTTAGGCAAGGCTCAAAAGACAAACCCACCTCCATAGGTATCACAAGGTATAAGAAACTAAGAGTAATGCTACTCAACGCCAGAAGTCTAAACCTCAAGATGCACTTTTCGAAACTCTCCTTAGCATGGAGAACATCGATATCTGTGCAGTAACAGAAACCTGGTTCAGGGCTCCCGAGAGCACCCCAGCACTACCAGGTTATACCTCATACCATGCTTTTCGGCCCCAAAACTTGGATCGAACCACAAAAGGAGGGGGAGTATCGATATTCATCAAAGATACCCACACCTCCAGGTTGGTGGCAAAGCACAGAGACTATCCATGTGCAACTAACAGTGGGTAAAACTGCCTTCCAGTTTATAGCCTGCTACAGACCACCCTCCCAAACCCAGGAACCCCACTCGGCCTTCCTGAGAACACTGGAATATATGAAGGTCTCTCCAAACACCATTATATTGGGCAACTTCAACTACCCAAACATAGACTGGGAGCATTACTCTAGCTCCAACACCCTAGCCCAAAGATTCCTAGAATTTATAAACTCAAATGCTATGGAGCAACTTGTTACCACTCCCACAAGAGGGGAAAACATACTCAACCTGATCATCACCAACATGGGGACTCTATGCTCCAGACCAGAAGTGTATCCCTCACTGGTAAGATCAGACCATAAACTAATCTCACTGGATATTCACATCCCGACCCCACCCCCTGCCCAGAAAACCACAGTGAAAAACGTCTCTAAAGCAAATTTCACACTCCTCAAAACCGAGGTGGAATCCTTCAAAGCCCCCGGGCCTGTGGAAAATACGGCCCAGACCACAGAATCCTTTATAAACGCATTCTATGAACACCTTCAGGAATGCATGGATCATGCGATCCCAAATAAAACCAAGACCCAATCCTCCAAAGGCAGACGTCCTGTCTGGTGGACCCCAGCCATAAACAAACTATACAATAGAAGGAGGAAGCTACTAAATGATAGAGCAAAATCCCAAAAGGGAAGGCATCACTGATCAGTATTAGCAAAAACTACGGGCACTCATAAAATTGTCTAAGGCCAGCTTCGAGAGAAAATTGCACAGGACACTAAGGATAATCACAAGGCTTTCTTTAGTTATGTTAGGAACCTGGGTGGTAATTCCCAGATATGCTCAGAATTAGTCCAAAATGACAAAATTACACTGAACCCACAGACATTGCCAACATCCTAGCTGACAGGTTCAGCGCAAACTTCTCCCCCACCAAAAGGGCAAATATCTATTCCAGCAGAGTGCTGCCCCTGACATCTCAGATGCTCAGGTAAGAGCCGCCCTCTCCAAAGCAAAAACACAGCATCAATGGGACCAGACGGTGTCCCGGGCTGTGTCCTACATGAACTCCAAGAAGAGCTAAACCCAAACATAAAACTACTGTTCAATCTCAGCCTTACTACAGGATATGTGCCCAAAGAGTGGCGTACAGCAACAGTGGTCCCTCTCCATAAAGGTGGTGCCTCAACGGATCCTGGAAACTATCGCCCCATAAGCCTGACTAGCTTGGTCTGCAAAGCTATGGAAAGGATCATCATGGACCTCATAAATAAAGATATTGGGGACCTACAGACACTGGATCCTACCCAGTTCGGCTTTGTTAAGGGCAGATCCTGCCTCTTAAACCTGGTTGATTTCTTTGAAACAGTCACCAAGGCCATTGACGAGGGGAAGGTGGTCCACACAGCCTACCTGGACCTCGCAAAAGCCTTCGATACAATACCCCACTCGGGCATTATAGATAAGCTCACCAGCTTAAATATAAACCCCTATGTCACTAGATGGATTGCAAACTGGCTCAAGGACAGAACCCACATGGTTAGAATTGCTGGAACCATGTCAGACTCCAAACCAGTTACAAGTGGTGTCCCACAAGGCTCAGTCCTGGGACCTCTCTTGTTCGGTATATATTTCTCGGAGGTACAGGCCAACACGGAAGGACTGTGTCTGACCAAGTTCGCAGATGACTGCAAACTGGGCACCATAATTGACTCTCCAGCTGACACAAGCATCCTCCAAAAGGGCCTCATAGAAACAGACAACTGGTGCCAGAGCCATGGCCTCAAGCTAAATGCCAAAAAGTGTATAGTCATCCCCTTTGGCAAAAACAAAGTGCCCACAAATTACCACATAGGTGGTAATCCATTAAGTGCAGAAGAAGTAATTAGGGACCTGGGGACCCAAGTTGATAGCAATCTCTCATTTGACAACCACGTGGCCAAAGTGGTTAGAAAAACATTTTATATAGCCCACCTAATCATGAAGGGAATCACATCTAGATCAGGGAGGTCATCGTGCCTCTTTACTCATCCCTCATCAGGCCCATAATTGAGTACAATGCCCCTTTTGGGATGTACCTTACCAGACACCTGCAGCAACTGGAAAGACCCCAAAAGTACCTCACCAAGAGGATCAAAGGGCTCAAACAGATGCCATATGCTGCCCGGTTAAAGAAACTCCAGCTCTACTCATTGGCATACCGCCTGCTCAGAGGCGATCTGTGCCTGGCGTATAAAGCCATGTCCAACCCGGAATTAATGGACATGCTGCACCTCAGAAGATCCAAATCCCATCGAGCTACGCTCCGAGAGACTTGAACCTCAGCACTGAAATAAATAGGACATGCTGGAGGGACAGATTCATAACCCAGAGGCTCCCTTCACTCTGGAATAAAATCCCAGTCCAGGTTAGGCAGAGTCCCTCATTGACTCTCTTCAAGAGGAATCTTGATGAGTGGATGGGAGATCGTAGGTTTACCCCGGGTATCACTTCTGTGTCACTGTTAGACAGAGGCACAGTATACTAACCTCGAAAAAGGGCATAGCAAAATAAATTTAAAATGGGTGGCGAAAGCCAAACACATTCTGGCTAGGCTTATAAATGCCCTAGGGCAGATAGCCTAGTATGAACCTATGAACCTATGAAAGAGAAACTGTACTTTACAAAAACTTTTACTGGCTTGTTTTAACAAGGTACAGTTCTGAAAGACTGTCAACTGTAAGAGTAATTGTAAGGCCCGCTACTGTGTTGTGGCTTGAACACAGCAAAATGAACCTCTCATTTATTTTGCTGAAAGTTTGATTACTAGTACTGTTTCTTCACTGCTTATCTTTCCTTGTAAAAGTGAAAGCCATGTTATGTTCAGCAAATAAAAATTACCTCTTTTGGAAGAAACTGGTTGTGATTATTGCCTGAAATGCCACAACTGTATAAATGAACTGTATAAACACACACACGCACACACACGCACACACACACACACACACACACACACACACACACACACACACACACACGCACACAAACATGCACACATTCAAAATGTTTCCCTTAGAAATGAAGTAAAATATATACAAAGCATTGCAACAACTAGAGCAGGCATACTTTTTAGGAAAAAAAACAAACAGATAAAAATAAAAGAACGAAGGTAACAATAGTCTCTTAATAGTAGGATTAATGAATGAGAAATGCTTACTTGAGAACAGGAATGGAAGGAAAATTCATATAAAGGCCACATTCACTCATGAACAAAATATCACTCATTTTGTAATAAATATATCTGGGTATGCACACTGTAGATAACCAACAGTTCCTACTGCTTTTGAGACTACTATGCATCATCTACAGTGATTAAGGTATCCTAACTAGCAGTAATGCATACTTCTGAAATCCATCAGTGGTGCACTATACATAGTTCACAGAACTACCAAGGAAAATGACTTTTGCATTAGGAATGGCTCATGAATCAACAAATGTAAGCTATCTCTCAATGAAAGGATGCTTTTTAAGTTTGGCTATAAAGTATGAGTGGAATGTTGGTCCCAGAAAGACTCATAAATCTCATAGCACAGAACTTTTATGCAGTTAAGGTGCATATAGACATACCATGCCCCACGTCTGCTCTTTGCTATGTGATCCCACACTAAGGAAGACCAAGTCAAACTGTGTGCATTCAAAGTTTTTCTCAATGTTTCTGCTTCAAATGAACAGATTGCAATATTTTGGAGGCTTTTTCCTGCCATCACTCCTTAGTGAAAAAAAAAGTATTTCTGAATACCACTTATAATATGTGGCAAGAGTATATGAATTCATTTTTGCTAGGTAATCAATACCCTTACTTGAAACAGTTGAAAACATAGCTGCTTAATTTCCATCTCTTTTTCAAATATCGATTGTGGAAGGTAACGTCTTGGTCCATTTTTATATGTGAATAAGATATACATTAGAAATGATAATATGTAAACACCTTTAAAGTGAGACATATTCATGTTTTACAAATGGATAGTCCTCAATAATACTCTAACGTATAGTTACTGTTGTGAGGAATCCTATATAACAATTATAGAGTTCTTGATACAACACAAAATTTTATAAAATGTAGGCTTATAATGGAAGTTTGCTATGGCCAAACAAAATATCTCGCCACAACTGTTTTTATAGTGTATGCCACCACATTCTCCATTGACTGCTTTTGCTATACATCATAGCATAAATGTAGCAGCTTTTTGGCACAGTTCTGCTAATGATCACATACCAAATGGAAGTCTATGAAAATTGTACTAGTGTACTAACCTAGTGGTATATGGACATGGTATGTAACTTTATTCATCTAGACTTATTTGTTAGGAAAACCTAGTCGGCACATAGCACTGAGAAAAAAAAAAAAAGCTTAGCACTTAAGATTTATAAGACCACTTTCTCAATGGTTATCATACCTCTCAACCTGGAAACATCAAAAATCTGGATAAAGGCTCATGACAAATAGGTACAAATCTGTACAGTGATTAAAATAAAATTTGCATACATAATTATGTAACTCCACCCACTCCGATGGAATTGTGAGATGCCAACTTTCAAACGCAAACTGAAGAACAGACAACCAAAATATGGCCACAGACCTTGTAGTAAATGATAAACATTTCATTTTTGAAATGTGTAGCAATTATGTTCACTAGGAAGGGAGAAGATGATGAACCTTAGGATTTTGTTTTTGGTGACTTGCAGTATGTGGGTTTTGTGGTAAAAGTAAGGAATTTAATGGTAGGTGATATTCTAATCTTAGCAAAAGAATATTATAGTTTGCTAGGACCTCCAAAAGTCATTCTCCATGGCCTACTGATCAATGGCATAGTTAAGAGTTTGTGCCACCTGGGGCTGTCTTTGAGTTTACTGTCCTTCCCCCCTCACAAAATCATGGTCATATGGGGCCCCTCATACACAGCCCTCTCCCCTGCAGCCATTCCAATGTCCCATTGCTTGACTATATTGTGCCATTTACCATAAACACTGTAATGTGCATACTGCTTTACTTCTACAATGATTATTTGATTTAATTTAAAACTTTTATTTTACATTTTATAGCACAAACACTAATAGATATCTGCTAAACAAAGCAATGCAGTCTCACAATGAAAATAGACTCTACATTAAAACTTCTCTGCCCTTGAATGTAAACTCACGTTTATTTAAACAGCATTGAAACCCACATTCAAAGAAAATGCATCTGGCCAGTGGTGGAGAAATATTTCCTTTGGTCTGTTTTCAACTTACAGGCCCCTTGCACACAAAACATACATGTGTTATTTGATACACCTTCCTGATTGTATTAAATTATATTCCTTGTATAATACAGCACACTTGCTAGAGCATTTTAAATTTATTGTTTTGAACATTTTTCCAGTAAGCAATGAAACAAAATGCATGAACCAATAATGACAAAACTGCCCAATTCAGAAGATTTCCATCAAAAATGTCTGCTCAAATTTCTACAGTCCACCAGTATCCGTAAATATGCACAATCTCTGCAGAAGTAAAAGTCTTCTAAATAATTCCACATTAAAGAGATCTATCTGTAACTAATGAAGAGGTTACTGCTAGCAAAGAAGTTAAATTGTATTATTTAATCTACAAATAAAGTGCCTGTTGCCCTTGAGGAATAAATTGCCTCTTACATTAAAATAAAATGATACGTTAGTAATATTGCAGTAGGGAATGGATGGCAAACTGATAACAGGCTCATAGTTACTATGTATCTCTGCTAAAGAGGACATTCTCAGGACTGTAGCATCCATCTCCTTTAAAAGTACAACACAGAACAGCATCAGCAATCCATCTACATACTGTGGGAGTAGAACCCACAGCCCTCTGCATCAAAAATTCTACCTGTTGTACTATTAACAACGCAAACAGACTTGGCATAAGCAGCACTAAACTTCTTTCCTGCTGAAGAACTATGCAGCACAAGAAATCTGGAAAAAGCCAAAATGTATTGGGGGGAGACACAAAACCAGGGACACAGTTTAAACATTGCTTGTATAATCTTAGAAAAGTTGCTAGAATAAAATGATTTCTGTTACCATGCATTTCCTGAAAGATAAGAAGACTGAAACTTAAATGGCTATCATTATTTAGTGAGTTCACTTCTCATTAATTTGCTAGAAAACCAGAGATTTTAAGAGGAACAGACCAAAGAGTTGAACACAAGTGGTGGTGTGGGTAGGGAATTCAGACGCTTGCTCCTTGTACCTAAGGTACAGGGTTTGAGCCTGAGTAGCACTAACCACCAGGCATACCTGAGGCATTACACACACACACACACACACACACACACACACACACACACACACACACACACACACACACACACATACACCAGATAAAATAAATCCACAACAATGGTTGATTAGAGTGGCTGGTGAACTTATAATGCCTTGGTTACATGCAAACATATGATTGATGCAGATAAATGCACAACAATGAAGTACGGATAAACAGTACAGATCTTGCTGGCAGATAAAATAATGCACAACAAAACAGTTCAGTTCTTGGCCGGAGACTTACAAACTAAGGACTTTTGTGCACAGTTAAACAGTTCTTGGCCTGAATAATGCACAACAATGGTTCTTACGGGCTCAATAGATAGATAACAGTTGTTTTCTTACCTGGAGGCTGGGACATGTGGGCGGACTCTGCAAATTTAAATTATGCCATCCATCATTGCTGTTATATTCCCTATTTCCGTCCGAGTCCAACAGGCAGTAGCCGATGTCATCAAGCACACCCCTGTAGGCTGATGATGCATAGTGACATCAGCCAAAAAGTGATAATGCAAAAAAAAAAGACTGGTAAATTCAGAAATTAAGGGGGCACTCGGGAATTTGTGGCACCCCAATATTTTGCCCTCAAAACTGGTAAATACCAAGGAATTCAGTCCAGGTGAGAGGTCAGGGTGTGAGTGTGTGGTACAGATGACCTACTGTGGCAGGGCTAGCCACCTGGTGGTGTAAACCTTGGCTCGAGTTGATTGTCACTGCTGAAGTGACACCCTGATCCCCTTGTGCAAAATGGAAAAAGGGGTTGAGGATGGATGGATTTTTAGATTCCCACTTTTACTTTCCTCTTGGTTAGACCAATGTACCATTTTGGTTGAATACAATCAGAACAAATGCCCTAGACAGCACACAACTTTTGGCAAGTATAATAGTTCCTAACTCTTAATACTTTACAATTTATATTCTTCTCAGTATATTGTTTCACAAACTTATACAAATTATATTTAGTACATTCAAACATCCAATTTCATATAGTACTGGAGGAGAAGGAATATTATAAGAGAAAATCTTCCCATTGTTTGATGCCCTTGAGTACAAGGATGTAGAGATATCAGGTAAAATCTTCCCCAATGCATCATCTGCCAAATAAATGCACCAATTTGCTCTCATTGCATTCACAAATGTACTTGACAATACTGAATACTTAATCACACAAAACAACTTTCAACTTCATCATATTTTTCTCCCCTTTGCATCACAAAACATAATTTCTTCTGTGAAACATGTATACGCTGCCTTGTAATAATTCTATACATGGTTGCCTCTAAAGATATTTTAGGATATCCCCTTGCTCAATCTGTCTATTATCTCATATCCTTGTTTAACCAAATTAGAAAATACACTGCTGTTACATTTTAAATGTAAAAACTCACCATACAGCATAGATTTTGTGAGGTAATTTAGATGCCAGTCATTCACATGTAAAAAAATCATTAGCAGATGTCTCTTTCCTAAATAAACAACTTTTACATTTTCTTCCACATTTCCCTGACAATGAATTTATTTATTTGACATTTGTTTACCAGGATTGTTCAACTGGACACCAGGTGTCCTTTTTCAGCAGAGTCCTGGGGAAAAAAGCTCCACGTTACAGAGTATTTAAATAACAATAGTTTAAAAGTTTGACAGTGCTAACAATAGTCATAGAATTAACAATAGTTTAGTGAGTTTGAACAGTTATCAGAAAATTCAAAGTAAAAATAATTTAGCAAGGTTTAATACTGCTTAACAGTAGCTTTAAGAATTAACAATAGTTAGAGTTTGACAAGTTGTTAGCAGGAAATTGTTCTCAAAAACATAGCAGTTAAGCATAGGAATAGAATATATACAATCAAATTGTTAGAGATCAGATTGTACTAGATATTTACACTGCTTTCAATTTGCCTAGGAGTGTAGTATAAGACAGTGGAAACATGTTTAGTAAGGTGGACTGGAGTAGTAGGCTGGGGAAGGTGGGTTCAGGGAGGGTCGTTGCAATTACATAGATGGTTTTCTTGAAGGTGTGATTTAAGGAGTTTTTTGAATGTAGCACTGTGGTTTTGTAGCCTGAGTTGTGGGGGTAGTGTGTTCCATAATTTTGCAACTTCATAAGGGAATAGAGATTCCCCTGAACTGTTTTTACTAGGCTTTGTTACTGGATCGTAGTTCCCTGTTAGTGCTGTGAAAGTTTAGTAGACCTGTTAGGGCTGGGGTTTTGTCTGGGTGGTACAGTATCTGATGGGCTAGGTTGAGTTGGTAGTGAAGTAGGTTTGGAAATTCTAACCAGTGTAGCTTATGCAGGGCTTGACAGCAGTGTGACCATGATTTAGCATTGTTTGCGAACCAAGCTATTTTGTTTTAACATGTTGATAGTTTGTTAAGGTTGGTCTTACTGAGATTTGTTATTACTGGGGATGCATAAAGTAGGGTTAATAGGAGGTGAGATCTAGCTATGGGTAGTTCTGGATTTTGGAGTTAGAAATTTGTTGCTACGATAGAGACAGCCTATTTTTTATGAACTTTGGAGATGGTTAGGATTACGTATTTACTGTATTAAGTTGAAGGTCAAGTGTAATTCCAAGTAATTTGGCTTCGGGTACAGGAGTTATGGGGGTGTTATTGGCTGAAAGAATAGAGAAGGCTGAGTCTACAGTCTTTGTTGGGATGAATAGTATTAGCTGTGTTTTTTTGGGGGGAGAGTTAAGCATTAGCTGAGAATTGTTTAGCCAATTTTCTATTTCAGAGAAGGATTCTTGGACTTGGGTTTGTAGCAGCTGGATGTTGGGTGCGGTACAGATGAGGGTAGTGTCATATGCGTATTGGATAATGACAGCTTTTTTGGTTGCTAGGTGGATAGAGCTAGGTGTGGATGCTATGTAATATCCAAAAAGTCTACTGCATGATCAAAATACTATGTATTAGCTTAATACCACATCAATTCTAATTTATTGTTTCCACAAAAGACATAATCTCTACCTTGGTATCTTTACATAAAAGTAATAAATAATCTATATATCTAGCATACACCTCTACTTGCTTCAAAAGCACCCCAGAGCAGTTTGTGCTTAAGTGACCTGCTCAGTGTTACATAACTGGTTACAGGAAGCAGGTCGTCAACTGCTCATAGCCTGACTCCACATCACTAACTGCCTTGAGGATGTTTGCCATACAAATAGTTCAAAAGGTGTGAATCCAGCTGAGGCTTGAGATATTTCCCTTGCAGTAAACATAATATATGGAAGCAGTTTTCCCAGTTTCTCTCAACCATTGCTACAGATTTTTGAATCATAGACTTTAAACTTCTTTAAAATGTACAATTATCTCATCTATCTGAGGGTGGTATGCATATGCTTTAAAAACAAAACAAAAAAAAATCATGCATTAGTCTGTACATGAATAGGGTGTCTTTGGTCAGTCAGAATTTGTCATGGAATTCCAATCCTAGAAACAAGCAGTGGTCATTCTTTTGCTATGGATTTTGCATTTATTTTTCATGGAGTAACTGCTTCAGAAAATGCTGTTACCTAATCAGTGATTAGCAGTTTGCATTGCTGCTCCTTACTTGACTTTATAGTGTACCTACAGCATTCATTGTTATTGCTTCACATGAGACTTACACAATAGGTAGTGTTTGAAATGGCATTTAACAATGGCTAGGTATTGTCCTTTGATATTTTGGAAAAGATGCATAAACAGCTTTATCCTTCATAAAATCAGACCAGTAAATTCTAACCGAGATACTACTTTTTGTCTTATCTATTCTTAAATGATCACCCAAAAATATGTTTATGTGCTAGAATCATTACTTGTTGTTCTTCTTTTGGCTTTTCCCGGTTAGGGGTCACCACGGCAGAACTCCGGTCCGCTAATGATTGGCAGTAGATTTTTTACAGGTGCTGAGGTGCCAGCTCGACGCCCAACCTTCAATGAAGGCACGCCCATTCTACGCATGTCTTTCGAATGCCACTCGACTGCGGGGAGGACATGCAGACTCCACACAGAAAGCACTCCAACCGAGAATCGAATGGGAGAACCTCTTGCTGTGAGACAACAATGCTACTGCTGCACCACCGCAGCTTGTGCTAACATCATTACTATTGTTCTAAAATTAATTGAAATTAACAATTTGTTGTGTTTGTTCTTTGAATTTGGTAACCTGTAGAGTAGATAATTTCTTAGTTTGGAGTATGGGGTATGCATTAAATCTGGTTTGTTTCTTTTTTTTTCTTTCTACTCCTGGCATATTCTCTCTGTTCTCCTAAGTGCAGTGTCTTCACAGAGCTGACTTGAAATTAACATGTTTGACCTGGATGTCAACATTATTTTGTCAGTATTCTGACATGAAGTGGAGGCTATGGCCTTTTCCACTATATGTACAGCTATAGGCTTTTCCCCGTCATCATTTTTAATTATAATTTTTAATTCATAAAAGCAATTTTCTTCCACCCAAAGTACCGGTAGTTTATATTCTCCACTCTAATAGTAAAGGTGAGCAACCTGGGATTTTTGAAAAATAACCAAGCCAGAGCCGAGCCAAGGATCTGGTTTGGCTCTTAGTGCCTACTAAGATCCAAGCCAGAGGAGAAAATCAGAGCAAAAGCTAGGTTAAAAATAACTAAGTCAGTAAATCCACAGGAGATTATTTAAGACAAAGACACTGTTACAGCCAAACACACACTGGGCAGGATTCACCAAGCCTCCGTGTAAGAGTTAGCAAGTTTTACACGGAGGCTGCAGTTAAACAAGGTGATGTCAGCATGCCATGCATATTCATGAGGACATGCTGAATCACACCCTAGGCTAACACGGTCCGTGTAGCAATGTTGGGGGCATGTCCGCATGGCGAGACCTGCAAAGGGAGACGCCCCCAGAAGAATCACAGTCCCAAAAGGAAATCCCCATGAGCGAGTCCGCGGAAATGTCAAGAAACACAACAGCACACATTACCCTACAGACTATTAACCCAACTGAAATGTAAAACGTAAAAATGAACAGTTTAATTTTTTTTTTTATTTCAGAAATGTTTGCCCGTAATTGCGCTCGTTTGCACGGGTGTGCCCTTCGCTCAGCCACAGTTAGCAGTCATTTAAAAAGCATATAAGCTCTAAATATGCAAAATAAGCCATTTAGCAATAGCTAATTAGGTTTATTAACCTAAAGGATGAAGGTTGTTTGTTTTGGGATTATGTAATTATTTCTTTTAGATGGTTTTAAATTTGGTATGATGTTGTTATTATGATATTAACATATAATGTTTTTAAACACTTCTCATTTATTAATTAAAGTGTATTTTATACAATATTTATATTTTTATACACATATACTGCTATATTTATATGTGTATATTAGTTTGTTTTTGATGCAAGTACACACACACACACACACATATATATATGTATATGTAAATGAATTGAATTGTTAAATTTATCAGTTTTATTTACTGTTTGCTAAAATTATTTATATATATTTTTTATATTTATTGTGTGTGCATCAAATAGATTCAAATAGATTAAAATAGATTAAAATAGATTTAAAACAGTTTTAAAACATTTTAAAATAACATTAAAAATAGGCTTATAAGTTTTTTATGTTCTAATCTGCTATCCTTTTAAAAACTGTTGCATTCAGAATTAGATTTATTTAATTAGATAAGGAGTACTAATTTAATTAAAATTGATTGAGTACTGATGATATAAAGTGTTAGCTAGTTGGCTTGTAATTTTGTCTGAAGAAGGTGAGACACTGGGCTCACTGAAAGCGTGTTTTGTGCTTACAACATTTTTCTCATTAAATCAGTGTTCCTGAGTCGTGTTCTGCTGCTTTTTTTCGTATTCCATTTAGCAATAGCGTAGCAGTAGAGATGTCAGCCAAAGAGGAGGCAGTCACGGTTTGAGCACCAACAACATCATTTTTTTTTATTTTTAGTGAAATAAGCACGAAACAATCCCCTGACATATATGTATATATATACAATTATAATTTAAGTAAAATGCAATGAAATGGGCCATGTTTTATGAAGAACTCTGACACAATAAAAAAATAAAACATTTTATAAGTGCCCATAGCTGAGCAGTGCTCTAACAAGCTGAGTATGTTTGCCTGCAGGTGACCAGTGGTTTAACAGGTGTAATAGGAGTGCCCGGAGTTGAGCAGTGCTTCAACACGCTGAAAGTGTGTGCCCGTAGTTGCGCAGCATTTCTCATAGTGTAATATGCGTGCTCAAAGCCAAATGACGCGTAAACCAGCGTAACCCGTTTGCACGGAGCTGCCCAGCGTGCCAACCGGCTTACCGGCGGGCAACGTTGAGCAACCTGTATCAAAGCCGCCTTTAAACAGACACACCTCCTAGCCTGCCTAGACAGTAGTAAAATAAAAAAAGAAGCAATGCTCAGGCTTGAGCCCAGGATACTGTGCATCATAGTCAAAGGACTGAACCACTAAGCCATGACAGCTGTACTGAAAAATGCAGTATTAGCATATATATAGGAATGAATGGAAATAGAAGCATGACAAAGAAGGTTTTGTGAAGCTGATACAATTCCAAAATGGCCAGTCACAGATAAGTGCGGGAAAAACGGCATATATAAGCCCCATAGGTGGGAATACACAGCATAACTGATTGTGGAACCTATTTGCAGTCAGGATGGCAGGTGTAGGAGAGAGCAGTCGCTTTCAAGCACAGAGGTGGGGTGTTGAGGAGTCCAAATACATGGTTTGGCTCCTAGTCCACGATCATGAGGCTCAACTCATGCAGGGCCAGGTTCTGTGGGGTGCATATAAGGCAGAGGCATGGAACTGGTTGGCACATGATCTCACCAGTGCCACAGGCATACCAAGGACTGGTGAACAGGTCCGTCACCACCATGCGGACCTGAAGAGACGGAAGCAGGACCAACTGAACCATTGGATCCAGGAGGCCCGGCAAGTGCCCAACGCCCCACTACTGAGTAAGTATCCATGTAATTATGTATGTAAGGAATTATCCTAGCTGATATTATGGAGATGTATGTTCCAATATTACTTCATTTATATTACAGCTGCAGGTGTGCATTCCGCGAATAGGCGAGCCTATGGTGATAGGCTGGAGCGGTTGCGCCACCAGGCAGGTTAGTAATTATATTCCTGTACTTGTTATACAATATAAGTGAGACAGCTTGTAAAAGAGGTCAGTGTAGTCACAGATTAATAAAGTTCAAATAACACTAGAAGAAAGATTCTGCTAGCACTGCATGATTAGATAAGTGATGCAGCCTGTAATCCAGAAATAAAAAGTAAACAAGTCTGAAATAGTGATTACCCACCTGAAGTGTAATATCAGATAACCTGCAGCAGCCTGAAAATCACTGGTAAACAAGCCAAAGATAATAGACATGTGTCAAATACATCCCCTTAGAAAATCTGCCATATGAAACAAGTGAGTCTGTTGGAAAGGATTGTTGTAAGCAGGTATGACATGTTAATAATGCCTACAATAAAGTACCAACTTGAATTGTAAAAATAAAACAAGTGAGTGAGAGAAAAATGTATGAATCGACCAAGAAAGCTGTTATAACTTCTGAATAAAGTATGCTGCAGTCAGTACATAATGAAATGAATGAGACAGCCACAACCAAAAAATGAAATGTATGAAATAAAGTACTGAAGCTGGAATGTGTCTGTCCCACAATTTGTATATGTTGCTGTACCCTTGCAATACGGAGATAGTATGGTTGTATGAAATAATGAACATCCACAGTTGTCTAGAGCCATATAAATCAAATGTAGCAGGATGCTGTACCTGAACATAGCCAGATATGAAATGTGTATGAATAAAAATGCAATGGATATTAATGTATCAGTTACAGTCCCATCAACAACATTCCTAAGGTTACATATAGGAAACTGTAGTAAGACCTGTAGGGTATATATATCTGCAGCTACTAGAGATGTACAGCATATGTATATGTAGTTGAAGTTGTTAATGAAATATTTCTTCACCCTACCCTATATTCACAAATAATGCCATTCCACAACAAATTGGGTATGTGTATTCACAATCAATTCCTATGGACATTTGTCCTGTTGATTCAAACATATTTGCATGTACGTTGCTGCATGTGCCCTGTTCACATATCCAAACCTGATGGCCTGTTGCCATCAATCGACCCTGCATGCTGTTGGATTGTGTACTGTTGTTCAAAATATGCAGGTGTTATGCTTGCTGTTCAATGTTTGGAATTCATGGGTGTTTGGTTAATGGGAATACTGATGCATGCTGTTACAACTAATTTTGAATGGTATTGTTTGTTACTAACCTAAAATGTCATAAAATATGTCTAAACACAGGACAACAGGGAAGGCGGGTTCCAGCGGACCCACCTCTCCCACCTCAGCTGGCAAGTGCACCTGGCACTAGTGCCCAGGCTGGAACCTCCTCCGGTGGCCCTGTGCCACCTTCGGGTGGAAGCGCTGCAGGGTATGGGGCTCGTCCCCCCTCTGCAAGCATGGCCGGAGGAGACCGTCCACTCACCCTCCAAAGTATCCGGTCTGTGGTGCGTAGCGAGATCAGGCATTCTGTGCTTGAACCCCTACACCAGCTTGAGGCTCGGGTGGCACAACTCACGGGTGTTCCTGCTGCCCATCCTACATAGCCCCCAGCACAGCCCCATCCTGGGCTGTGAAGGCACAGTGGCAACTGCCCATGGGTGGGGATGTCAGTCCCACTGTTGCCATCTGTGGGCTCATGGGCTCACGATATCACAACATCCGTCCCTGTCAATTGTGTTTCCCCCCCACATGTGTCATACTCCACCCCTGTATGCGTCTTGTTTGTCTTGTCTGTTAACCTCCCCTACATACCTCCCCAAATATACCTACTTCCTGTACCTCACATTCCACTCTCACCTGAAAAAAAAAAAAGGGCACTCTGTTCCCGCAAAAAAAATGCGCCCCATACATAGCTGCCCATTTTGCAGACAGATCTGCTGGACATGTGAAGTGGTAATTACAATTGGCTGTACAACATACTTTGTTGTCCTCACACCTGTCTCAGGGGTGGAAGGTTTCAAATTTCACACCAAATTACAGAGATATGCACAGCTGTTGCTGATAAAGAAATGGGCAGCTATGGGCCTTTCCTACATCCTTCCTGCAAATCCTGAGCTTGTTTTCCTACTGTCCTACCCTCTTTGTGCCCCCTTTCTCACCACTGTCCTATCTCCCCATTTTCTTTTCTTTCAAAGAAATTAGCGCGGGTGTGCACGAGAGTAAGCACTTTTAAGCAGTTGTAAGTGGGTGTGCGCTTGTGTGCGCTTAGCTAAGCGTGTGTGCGCAAAGCTAAGCGACAGTGCGCATGCGTGAGCTCCAAGCAAACCAGCGCTAACCCGCTTACAACTGCTTAAAAGTGCCTTAGTCACTCTGAATGACAAAGCCTGTAGTTTGCTCAGCAGCAAAATAAAATTCCTCTGTCAGTCTCGAACCCAGGACCTTGGAACCACTAGTCTGCATGACCTACCACTAAGCCATGACTGATATACAAGAACCTTCTGCTGAAAGCAATATATCATGAAATAGTAGGATTGAATGTAAAGGGAATATAGGGAGGCTATTACACAAAGCTTGTCTTGTATCTTTACTGGCAATTCTTGTGGATTTGTATAACATTAGTGTGAGAAGAGAAACAGCCATGCTAGTCGGTAGCTAGTAGGTAATAATGTGACAGTAGCACCTTGCAAACCACACACACTATCAGAGCAGGATAAACACTGCCATATTTGAACAGGTAAGAGGCCAGACCTCACAAGTGGGACTGATTTACAGGGATGTCCCTGATTTGAAAACAATTGTTAACTGTGCCCCACTGACTCCCTGTGAAATGTACTAATAGTAGGCAGAAAGGTGTTTTGTCCCACGTAATGGTAACTGTCAACTACTGAAAGTATGCACTACGTGCATGTCAGAAATGGTGTATTCACAAGCACACCCACATGTAGGTGTACAACCCACAAATATCAAAGGAGGTATCCAACTAATAACAGAAGGACAGTATAGCTGTTTACAAGCACTGCATGTGCCTGCTATCCATAACTGTTAGTACAAAGTAGAAGGTGCCACTACTGCTCAGGAGCAAAATAAAATACCATTGTAGGTGTCAAGCCCCACACCCTGGCCAGACCAGACTGCATGAAGTACCACCAAACCACAACAAACATATAAGGAATTGCTGCTGAAAGAAATATAGCAAGCATTACAAGGAGTGAATGTGAATGGAAAATAGGAAAGCCATAGCAACACATTCCAGTAAAGACACCTAGCAGGCCTTCAAGGAGTGAATGTAAAGACTAAATAGTGACGCCATAGCAACAAATTGCAAGAGCCACTGCAATAAACCAGTTACTCCACAAGTCCCACAGGAAAGCACATACTCCAATTTAAACAGTATTAGTATTATTAGGTGTCAGTTAACATACACACTGAGAAGAATAAACTGGTGGAAGCAATAGTCAGGTGTCAGTACAACATGCATGTCAGTGCCTACAACACAGCCTGAGATATGAGAGACATACCAACCTTTACGCTCACACAACAGTGTCCACAGCATACCAGCATGGTCCCCACCTTGAAAATCTGAAAGGGCTACGCCTACCTCACCTAACATTTTATAGCACTGTCCTGAAATCACAGTGAGAACTGCAATTACCACACAGCAGGCCGCATGCAATTAGCAAATGCTGGCTAACAGTTGGTGCAGAGGCCATCACATGCACATCTGCATATACCTACAAAAGCAGCCTGTACTCCCAGTCCACACATGCAATACGTTCATTGCAACAGCCGGAGGGAGAGACAGAGAGAGAGAGAGAGAAAACATAAATAAATAAAAACAAAGAAATAAAAAAAAAAAAATAAGAGACACAGACTGCTGAAACTACTACAGTACAGAACCGCAGGCTACCAAGCAGCAAGCCATCAAAAATAGCAGTGTCCAACAAAGGTAATGTAAACTAATAATGTAATAGTCTACATACTGTGAACCCTCCATATGTGTTAGCAGTCTGTATATAGATATATATGAGGATGTGCATAGGGCAGGGGACATACTGCAACTGTTAGTGAAGGCTGGACATACATATGTATGTGAAGGATGCTATGTGCACATAACAATGTAGGTTGTAGTGCAACGTACAACGTAGGTTGTACAGTACTGAATGTTTAGCAGTATGTTAGTGTGTGTATTCGTATGTGTAAATAAAACGGTATATATATATATATATATATATATATATATATATATATATATATATATATATATATATATATATATTATATGTATATGTATGTATATTTATATATGTATCTATATATAATGTGCATATATGCATACATAGATAGAGAGGGATGTAGAAATAGATAGACCCAGAATGATACCACAGTACAAGGACAAAATGATTGACCTCAACAACTGGCTAAGTTTCTGGTGTCATTCTAATGGGATCCAGCATCTGTCTGCCTGGGACAACATGACCGATTGCTTTGCCAGAGATGGCCTGCACCTGTCACCCTCAGGATTCCAGATACTGGCTAAGACTCATGCCACCCCTATAGTGCCTTTGTCAGGCAAGGTTCAAATGACAAATACACCACTGTAAACGGTGACATCTCTGACATCTGTGCAGTGACAGAGACCTGGTGCAAAGCTCCAGAGAGCACCCCTGCATTACCGGGCTTCAACTCATACCACACCTGTTGGCCACCTAACCCAGAAAGAAGCACTAAAGGCGGAGGCGTGTCCATATTCATTACGGATATCCACACCTCCAGGCTAGTTGCACAGCATAATGCATCTGAGGTATCCAATTGCAACTAACTCTGGGCAAGAACACAATCCAAATCGTAGCTTGCTACAGACCCCCCACCATGCCCCAGGATTCATACCCCTCATGTCATGATACACTGGAAAGCATTGGGTACAACCCAACACCCTAATAATGGCTGATTTCACCTACCCCACCATTAACTGGAAAAACTACACCCATACCAACTCTATTGCTCAACATTTTCTAGAATTCATAAATACCAACGCCTTGGATTAACATATTCACACCCCCACCAGGGGCAGCAATATCCCAGACTTGGTCATCACCAACATGGGAAACCGGTGTTCCACACCAGAGGTCAATTCCTCGTTGGTGAGATCTGACCACAAGGTAATCAGCCTAGACATCCACATCCCACCCCCAGCCCCAATTAGGGGCACCATCGTAACAAACGTCTCAAAAGCCAATGTTACACTTCTTAAGACAGAAGTGGCAAACTGCATGACACTCATGCAGACGGACAATAGAGGTATGACTGCTGAATCCTACACAAATGCACTGTATAAGCACTTACAGGAGTGCATGGATCATGCTATCCCTAATAGAATAAAACAAACCACAGGAACAGGATCCAGGATACAGCAGATTTATTCCGGTACCTCGGCTTAACAGTAGTAATACTAGTGCAACCCAACAATCAATCAATAATTCAATTGAAATAGATTCAATTAAAACCATGATACAACTCCAGAGAGTTAAAGGTACAAAACAAGTACAAAACAGGTACAAAACAGGTACAATACAAGTACAATGCATCACTATTAGAAATATAGAATACAAAATATTAAATGCAAAATATTAGTTTCAAACAATAATAAATATTAAATATTACTGTTAATGTATTTTTATTACTAAATATTCAGGTTTACTTTCATATGGTAGATATGCCAACCTTAAGGAAATTCTGAAACCTAAACACTTGGTAACTGATGCTTCCATGTTGGATTCTGGTATTCATCATGGCATGTCGAAATGTGGCAAATGCAAAGTGTGTGTGAGAGTAAGAAATTTATCTGGTTGCACTATCAATGGGGTAAAATATATTGCTGAAAATAATTTCAATTGTAGATCCTGTGGTGTAGTATACATTATTGGTTGTGGTTGTACTTCGCCAAAATATTACATAGGCCAGACGAAACGTCAATTGAAAATACGCATTTTAGAACATATTGGCGATGTTCGTAATGCTAGGATTGACAGCCCTATATTTGAACATTTTCATGTAATACATAATGGGTTGATTGATTCATTGTTTTTTTGTGCCTTAGCCAAACCTAATGTACATTGTGGAGGAAATTTTCAGCAGAGTTATTAAATCTAGAAAGTAGATTTATTTTAAAGTTTGGCACTCTCAAACCTAAAGGCCTGAATTTGGAAGTAAACCTGAATATTTAGTAATAAAAATACATTAACAGTAATATTTAATATTTATTATTGTTTGAAACTAATATTTTGCATTTAATATTTTGTATTCTATATTTCTAATAGTGATGCATTGTACTTGTATTGTACCTGTTTTGTACCTGTTTTGTACCTTTAACTCTCTGGAGTTGTATCATGGTTTTAATTGAATCTACTTCAATTGAATTATTGATTGATTGTTGGGTTGCACTAGTATATAAAATGCACCTGGTGCTTTGATGTTTATTCCTTTGAAGGCTGTTAAGCCGAGGTACCGGAATAAATCTGTTGTATCCTAGATCCTGTTCCTGTGGTTTGTTTTATTACTTTTGCTGCTTGCTGTTGGTTGCTATCCCTAATAGAACCAAGATGTTATCCCCCAGACGAAGGAAGCCAGTCTGGTGGTCCTCTGCCATAAACAAACTGTACATCAGAAGAAAGACACTGTTGCAAAAATAAGTAAATTCCCATGACTGGAGGAACTCCCTGGTCAACCTCAGTAAGAAGCTGAGATCCCTCATAAAATCCCCCAAAGCTAGTTACGAAAACAAAATTGCCACTGACTCTAAAGACAACCACAAAACATTCTATAGCTATGTCAAGAATCTAAATGAGAACACTCAGATCTGCTCTGAGGTACAGCATAATGGCACTAAATATACAGAACCAACTGATATTGCCAACATCCTGGCAGATAGCTTCAGTGCTAACTTTACCCCCCTTTCACCCCCTAGAGGGCCCATTTCTATACTGGAAGAATGCAAAGTCCCTATAATCACGGCTGCACAGGTAAAATACACACTCTCCAAAGCCAAGAACACAGCATCCATGGGACCTGACAATATCCCAGGCTGCGTTCTACATGAACCACTGAATGAACTGGCACCCTACCGCAGTACCATGTTGAATCATAGCCTCACCTCAGGCTTTGTAGCTACTGAATGGCGCACCACAACACATCCCCCTCCACAAAGGGGGAGCCACGACAGACCACGGTAACCACCACCCCATTAGCCTGATGAGCCCGGTCTGTAAGGCCATGGAATGTACCATCGTGGAACTCATAAACAAAGACATTGGTAATCTCCAAACTCTGGACCCTACTCAGTTTGGATTTGTAAAAGGCAGATCATGTCTCCTAAACCTGATTGACTTCTTTGAAGCAGTCACCAAAGCCATAGATGATGGTGAAATGGTTCACACACCTTATGTAGACCTTGCCAAGCCTTCCAACACCATCCCCCATTCTGGAATTATAGATAAGCACACTAAACTAGGTATAAATCCCTATGTCATAAGATGGGTTGACAACTGGCTCATGGACAGAACCCACACTGTGAAAGTAGCGTATTCCAAATCTGACATCAGACCAGTGACAAGTGTAGTACCACAGGGTTCAGTCCTGGGTCCTCCTCTGTTTGGTATCTACTTCTCCAAAGTGCACGCCAACACAGAAGGTCTGTGGCTAACAAAGTTTACAGATGACTGCAACCTAGGAGCCATAATCGCAACTCCTAATGATGTGGGTAAACTACAAAAGGCTCTCACTGAGACAGATACCTGGTGTCAAAGCCATGGCCTGAAGCTCAATGCCAAAATGTGTATTGCCTTTCCTGTGGTATAAACTCTGTACCCATGAACTACCAGATAGCTGGTAGTCTACTTAATGCCGAAAATGTGATAATAGACCTTGGGACACAGGTGCACAGTAGTCTCTCCTTTGATAATCACATCGCCACAGTGGTCGGGAAATCCTTCTACGTAGCTCATCTCACCACAAAAGGATTCCCATCCAGAAAAAAGAGGTCATTGTTCCCCTCAACTCATCACTTATTAGACCCATAATAGAGTACAACACCCCTTTTGGTATGTACCTCACAGGACAACTACAACTGGAAAGACCACAGAAATACCTCACAAAGAGGATTACTGGCCTCAAACAGATGCCCTATGTAGACCATCTCAAAAAACTACAGCTTGACTCCATGGCATATCGCCTACTCAGGGGTGATCTCTGCCTAACATACACAGCTATGTCAAACCTACAGCTGTTGGACATGCTCCACTTAAATAAATCCCAATCCCTCTGAGCTACACGCTCTAGGGACCTTAACCTTGTCACCACAATAAACAGAACATGCTGGACGGATAGAGTCCTGTCCCAGACACTTCCCATACTCTGGAACAGACTACCTATCTATGTCAAACAGAGCTCCTCATTAGCACTCTTCAAGAAAGACCCTGATGACTGGATGGGAAATGGGGAATTTACCCCGGGGATCACGTCTGTGGCTCTGCTCGACAGGGGCATAGGAAAATACCTTTCTTGGGTGGCGAAAGCCAGGGTACATTTATTGGCTAGGCTTGTATGGGCCCTAGGGCCGATAGCCTAGTACCTACCTATGAACATATATAGATAGATGGATAGAATATGTGTATACACATATTATGTAATAGACACATACATATATAGATATATATAGATACATACACATATACAGACAGATATGCATGTGTACAGATATGTATGTATATGAATATCTCTCTCTCTCTCTCTATATCTCTTACCCTCTCTCTCTCTCTCTCTATATATATATATATATATATATATATATATATATATATATATATATATATATATATATATATATATATATATATATACTGAGAGAGGCACATGTGTGCAGATGTATTGCAACAGGTGCCTGTTGACAAAGGCATGTACTGAACTCCAGTGCGGATACAAGAGTACCATACCCCATTCCAAAACACTTACACCACTAACCACCACATATGTGGTTGCCTGCCTACCTACTACTGGATGTGTCAGGAGGGAACATGGGAAACAAGTGTACAATAGCCTCCCCTGTGATATTCACAGTGGCACACCAGTCTTGTAATACCTGTACATGGTACATGTCAGCAGAAATGGTGTGTCAGCTAGTGAAATGTAGGTCACTGTACCCCTCTACACCTCACAATGTCCTACATGGTATGTACCTCCCATGACAACTACAGAAAGGGATAAGGATACAGTCATACCTAACAAACAGTGATAATGCCCTCAAACACATTACCTATGCAGAGTGACTTACAAAACCACGGACAGAGTGCCTCTCAAACTACCGACACAGAGCATGCCACTGCTGGATATACATAGTTAGTCACACCCATAACAGTTGTCCAACAACCATGGTAACACCTCACAATATCCCCAGCATAAATGACCTATGTCTGTCATCCTTGGCACCGCAGTAAAGAGCACATGGTGGAGGTACAGGTCCCTACACACAAATAGGCCATACCCTGGAGTAAATCACCCAGCATTATGAAGCAAGGCTCCCCATTAGTAGATGTCAGACATACCCCTGTTGAATGTTATGCAGATAGGTAGTATGCCATATGAGTCACCCTGTGTAACTGTTTGACAGGAGCAAGTACAACTACATTACATGTGTCCCAAGGGGCAGGGTAGCATAACAGTATGCTGCTGTAGGCCCAGGCCCAATAGCATGCTACCTGCCTATGACACAATGCACACACACATGTACTCATTGCAATACCAACTATGTGAGGTGGAATGCGTGTGCCACTGACTGTGTGCAAGGTCTGTAATGGTGTGATTGCTCAGCATGACTTTGTGTCTGTCATGGTAGTGTGTGTCCTTGGTGTGAGGCCAGAGAAAGATGTGTCAGGTATTGGGATACAAACATACTACATTGCCATATGTTGTGCTCTGGTTCCCTGTATGTGACTGTGGTGTAGGTATGGATATGGCAACAAAGACTATGGTGCATTACCAGTGACATTTGTACTGTGCATTGCATGCATTGCATGGGTTGGCAATGTTTCCCATACATTACCTTGATACATACCCCCAGTGTGAGGCTGTGCATTGGACCTCAAACAGTGTGCCGACTGCTGGAGTATACTTGTTTGTTGTATGGAGTGTGCCAGGCACTGCCACAGAGTTGTCAGCTGAGCACTGATATGTGGTCATTCAAATGTGTATCCCCCAATAGACAGACAGATGCTATATATGGCAGTTCAGTGATATCACTACAGTAGAGTTTTATGTGTGCCATATCACTTGCTCACATATTTTTCTTTTCCTTCCAGGGCAATGGTGCACCAGCACAATCCCACATACTCTGCTGCAGAGGAAGAGGAGATATACCAGAGCCTGGTGTGGGATTTTGCCACACTCTTTTCCCGCACCAGCCAGAACCAGCAGGAGAGGGTTGCACTGTGGCAAGATCTTGTCCATCAGGTAAATGATATAGGCATGCACAACCGGACATATGAGCAGGTATGCCATCACTGCAGTGATTTAATTAGAAATGTCTGTCAGCGTGCGTCTGATATCCACAGGCAACAGCTTGCCACAGGTGGTGGGGCAGCTATACACCCCCCCTCACCAGACTGGAGGGGCTCCTCCTAAGTGTTGTGGCTCCAGCCCAACAACAACAACATCCACACACATGTGTAATGATGGAGGCTGGAGCCACCCAGCAGGAGGACTTGGAGCATGCAGGTAACATGCCATAGCTATATTTGACTGTTCTCTACACTGGTAGTTTATGCATGTGTGAGGTGTGTACTGTGTTTGTAGCTATTATCCTGGTAATTATTGTGCAAGAGTGATATTCTCAATATCGGCAGTAGACCTGTGAAAGCCAACTGTTGTACTACTGAACTGTATCATACTCACAGTATCATGGCACAGTTGTGCCCACTGACAATGAATGTCTTATCTGTGCAGGTCCCTCTGGTGTAACAGCAAGGCAGCCAATCCATGCTGGTAAGTGTGTAATAACTTTCCTTTAATACTAATGATAGTAATAGTAATAATACCCTAAAATGGCATTGCTATGTGTGTGATTGCAGGTGTGTCTGTGTCTGTGTGTTTGTATCTCATGTACTGAGGAGTGTGCATGTGTGCATGTGTGCATGTGCCCATGTGTCCATGTGTGCATGTGTGCATGTGCGCATGTGCACATGTGCGCATGTGTGCATGTGTGCATGTGCCCATGTGCCCATGTGCGCATGTACACATGTGTGCATGTGTGCATGTGTACATGTGTGGTAACATTGTGTGCACATTGTAAACTGTGTTTCCTGTCATCTTCTCACAGGTTCTGGTGCTGCTCTGGTGGTGTGCAGCAGGGAACCTGAATCTGCTGCTGGGGATAGTGATAATGATGATACCTGTGTAATGGCACAGGGAGGTGTGCCAGGGTCCGTTGTTGGTCAGCCAATCGACAGTACACAGCTGTCAACCCCATCAATGCGCACAGTCATCCTGCCAATACATCCATTGTCACCAATATCCCTAGGTGATGGACAGCATACAGTGGGCATTGACCAGGGTAATGTGGTATCAGTGGCACATGCATCCCCTCACAGCAGCCATGGCCAGAGTCCTGACATTGTACCACACAGGCAGATGTCCAGGGGTTCTCGTGGGAGCATCCGTGGTCGTACTGCCCCTGTCAGACGTGCCCACAGAGGTCTTTCAGCCTCAGCTATGTTCCGGGCTGTAATGCAGGCACAGTCACATATGGAATGGTACACCAGACAGGGTCTGAGGGAGCTGAGAGCACATTGCACTGCTATGAATGACACTATGCGTGACGTTGCGGCTGCCATCCGTAATTTCACCGAGGTCATTGACAGACATTGGGGGGACACATTAGATCTGTTCCACAACTACATGTCCATGAGCCAGGGCAATGCAGGGCAGTTGAGGCGTCGACGTGGATGAATGCCAGCAACAGCAGCAGCTGGCAGTTGTCGTGGATGACAACAAACCCGCGGCCGCTCACATAGTGCCAGTACCAGCCCCAGCAATGCTGGGTCTGCGCTGTCATCAGACCACCCTAGGAGACCACGTGCACGTGGCTCTGGACAGTCCCAGCAGGAACATGTCTCCAGTCAACAACCACCTGCTTCTGATGACAGTACCCAGTCTGGCTTAGTACCTGATACTGTCTGTAGCACCCCTGCCAGGCACAGGTACCGTGTCCATGGCCAGAGACAGTGATCTGTATGACCTGGCAGGTACAGTCTGTGGCTGTCCACAAACACCCGTATATGGCAGCCACAAAGTGGAACTGTGTGCATGCATACACACATGCATAATGCTAACACCTAGGGCTAACACATACATGCACACACTGCATCAACATTGCCCCATCTTCTACGGTTGTCCCTCACTGGCACACACACACATACATGTCGATTGGTTGTATCAGTGGCAGACTCAGGCATACCAAGTACACACCCTGTGCATATGATGAAACTGTACCACCTCCTGCAATCTGTAACATCGATGCAGGACCGGTTAACATGGTGCTGATGCACAGGGTGACTACATAGATGTGTAGTAATATTATCATGTTGTCAACTGTGCAGTATAATGATATCATTGTGGGTATATCCCAGCATGCCTGATGCATTAACAGTATGATTGTCATTGTATTGTTTGGTACACCCCTATAAATTACCATAGTGTAATGTCTGCACATCTTTGCATTCTGCTGGTAAGGCTGTAAACAGAAGACCACCTACATAGGTAGCACAGGGGATAAGTACATGAAAGTTATGATACTCAATGGTGGACATGTAAACTGCAAGATGCATGCAGTACAACCTCTACTCTGCATGGAGAATGTCAATATCTGTGCAGTAATAGACAACAGGTTCAAGACTCCCAAGAGCATCCTAGCACTACCGGGTTACACCTCATACCATGCTTGACAGCCCCAAAACACACAACTAACTATGACAGGAGGTGAGTCTCATTAAATGTCAGGGATACTGTGGTGGCAGGACAGGTAGCATACAGCCTATTAAGTTGGGGAATGCTGATTGAGGGCTCCGTGTCTGTCATGATAAATGTGTATTAGTTCTGGTTTAAGCAGTTGGGCTTCAGGCCAGTTATTTCACATTACAAAGGTTCATGGTCTGCACTCTTGTGGGAGGAGAGGCTGGACTCTGCCAGTCTGAGCTGGGAATTTCTGGCTAAAGGCTTATAGTGCCTGCATATTTGAACTGTTTCTTACTGAAATTGGTACACCTTGTTTGCTGTAGCATAGATTAGATCCATGCCTGCTGATTGTAGCTTTGTTTGTATGCTTGTGTGCTTGTTATTTCCCTGAAACACTAATCCCACCTGAAATGCAGCTTTACAGCACCTCTGAGAATCTCTAGTGACATGTGCATTGCTTACTGTATGTATGTCTTTGTTTCACTTGACAGAAAGTTAGTGTTTGTCAGTTATGCAATTAAGTTACCTGTAACACATTGCATTTGAGATACCTGGCACTTGGTCACTAAAGCATTTATATATGCCAGCGCTAACAAATTAAAACCATTACACCCTCACAAACTCACCTTATGTACCCTGTTCCCCATTGGCCCTTTTTGTTGTTAATTATAAAGGAATTCCCAATACTAGCCTAGCATGTTCAAAGGTCAGTTGTCAATCTCCTCCATGGTCCAGCTGGTGAATCTGGGAATCTAGAAGCAATGTTACAACTGCCTCATTTACACAGTCAACCCTCTCCTTCTCCCAACAAATTCCACCACATGTGAGAGATGCAACCATATATCCAAACTGCAGGCTAAGCTCTCTCAACTCAGTACTGGCAAAACCTGTCAGGAGGAGACGGAAACCACGGTCACTACAATTCCAGTCTCACATCGACCTACCATGACAGCAATCGAAACAAATAAACACACACAACCATACTCAGAGTCTCTAAATAAAGGTCTGCCTATGCAGCAGACACCTCCAAAGCAGGCACACAAGCAACCGCTACACCAGAACAGAATACGTGCAACACATAGCTCACAAAGCCAGTGTGCGGAACAGTCACAGCATGTAAGGCTAAACAACATACCTGCTACACTTGTGATGGGTGCCTCTATCGTCAGGTACACTGATGTCCCGCTCACCAGGCTGAACAAGGTGAAGGTCATGGTGAGATGCCTGTCGGGCACTATGATCTGCCACATAACACAAGCACACAGGTCATTCCACGGCATGTACAAATATGACTCAGTCAGTGTCCATGCCAGTGTGAATGACCTGAGACATACCTCCCTGGACTACATGATGAGAGACATAGAGGAGCTCTCTGAGTATGTGGCCCAGACTGATAGGACCCTGACCTTGAGTAGCATCTTACCCTCACCAAGAATGATGCCACAATATGTAGACAAGATGATCAATTCAGACAATTGGTTTATGTCTCAGTGTCATTCAAAGGGGATACAATGCCTGTCAGCCTGGGATGACATGCTCAACAAGCCACACTGCTATGCTAGGGACAGCTTGCACCTGTCACCCATGGGCTTTCGGATATTGGCAAAGGCTCTTGATACACCCATAGTGCCTTTTTTAGGCAAGGCTCAACAGACAGGACCACCTCCATAGGTATCACAAGGGATAGGAAACTAATAGTAATGCTACTCAACGCCAGCAGTGTAAACGTCAAGATGCATGCACTGGAAACTGTCCTTGGCATGGAGAACATCAATATCTGTGCAGTAACAGAATCCTGGTTCAAGGCCCCCAAAAGCACCCCAGCACTGGCAGGTCATACCTCATACCATGCTTGTCGGCCACATAACTTGCACCAAAACAGAACAGGAGGGGGAGTATCAATATTCATCAAAGATACACACACCTCCAGGTTGGTGGCACAGCACAAAGCATCAGAGACTATCCATGTGCAACTAACAGTGGGTAAGACTGCCATCCAGTTCATAGCCTGGCACACACCACACTCCCAAACCCAGGTAACACACTTGGCCTACTTAAGAAGACATGTATATCTGCAGGTGTCTCCAAACAACAATATATTGGGCAGCTTCATTTACCCACACATAGACTATGAGCATTACTGTAGCTCCAACACCCTAGGTATAAAGTTCCTAGAATCCATACACTCAATTGCTATGGAACGACTTGTTACCACTCCCACAATTGGGGAATACATGCTGCAACTGTTCATCACCAACATGTGGACTATATGCTCCAGACCAGACGTGTATCCCTCGCTGGTAAGATGACACCATAGACTACTCTCACTGTATATTCACATACCAAATGCAGCCCATGCACAGAAAACCACAGTCATAATGTTGTGTAATGCAAATTACATGTATTCACATGAGGCAGGCTTCACACATGGGAACTATTTCAGATCACAGGTACATATGTCTATGTGGCACACACATACCTCATGTGTGCATTGACATTACTGATATGATCTATGTCATACAATATTAAGAGCAACACCCCACACACATGGACAAACACACACATGGCATTTGTAAGATTCAAACCCCTATCTAGCTATGTTATGACACTTGAGAGAGACGCATTAGCGGAGCATGCTATTCGCATTATTGGGATGTTTCCCTTCTCCTGCTGTACTATAGGGTGCTGACATCATCAGTGTTTAGAAAGAGGAATGTGCATCATGCAGTTGGCAAAAGGGACATTTCTTTCACACACACTAACCCTGCTCACTGAAACACACACACTGTGCATTTGCAGGATTCAAACCCCTACCTAACTATGTTATGACATTTGAGAAAGACGCATTAGTGGAGTGCGCTATTCGCATTACTGGGAGGTTTCCCTTCTCCTGCTGTACTTATAGGGTGCTGACATCATCAGTGTTTAGAAAGAGGAGTGTGCATCATGCAGTGTGTTCTTCTAGTTGGCAGAAGGGACATTTCTTTCACACAGAATTGCACACACACTAACCCCCCCCCCCACCCAAACACACACACACTGAGCATTTGCAGGATTCAAACATGGATGTGACATTGCAAATTCAACCGCTGGGATCTCCACTGTGTCCCTGCTTCACGGAGGCACAGCACACTAGCCTTACATAGTGCCTTCTGTGACCTACTTTACAGAGGCACAGTAGCCTACTGTACTGGGAAGGCAGATGCCAAGCACAGTCTGACTAAGCTTGTATTCCCTAGGGCAAACAGCCTAGTATTGACCTCTACACCCATATGTTTAATTTTCAGCTGCACAATATTTGTTGCTGATAAACTGTTTGCAGGTCTTTATTGCCATAGCTTTCCCTATTTCTATGTACAACTTGTGTATCTGTGGAAGATGTTTGAATATGTGTGGAATCCCCTATTTAACTTATGTCTCTGTAGTCATTTAACTGTGTGCACTGGGCAGATTGCTGTCTTGTGGTTGGTTCCTGGTTTAACACATACATATACCACATATGTGTGGCCAACTGCTAAACTGAGACATGGCCTAAGTGTGTGAGCATGCCCAGTTTAGGCATATTCCATGGCTTGTTGCCTGACATATGTCTCATTTATCAAAGTGTGTGAGCATGCCCAGTGTGTGCTTTCCATATGTTGAGATCTTCAGTCCACCACATTTGTGGGTGTGTGTGAACTTCCACAGTATTTCACATTTATAGTTGTGTGTTGGGAGTCATGTTGTGTACATACTGCCCAACTGCTTTGTGTCTGAACCCGACAGGGATTATACTGTGCCTGCAGGGTTTCCATGGGATAGTCTGCATACAGTTGTCAACATCCTTTCATAATGACCATACACTGTAATATTGTATAGTGTACTGGTTCAGTACTTTCACTGTAGTGGACAGTATCCTGGGTTTCAGTCCTATCACTGCTTTCAATATTCATAGTGAGCACACCAGACTGGTTAAGGGCCAGTTGTGCACATATGACCATGCTGCATTTTGTTTGGATATGGACTACTTACACCAGGCTTGTCCAACATTGGTAGTGTATTCCACAACTTGGGTGGTCATTGACAAACACTAGCGATGTGCCCTAGACCATTTTTACTGCTAGTCAGAGAGTATGTTTGTCCTTCAACACACATTGTAACTGGGATTTGACATCACATATTTCAAGGTTAGTATAATGTGCCTCTGCCTACCCGTGACATAACAGTGATACCCAGGATAAACCTACCATCTCCCATCCACTCATCATGATTCCTGTTGAGGAGAGTCAATGAGGGACTCTCTGGCTAACCTGTACTGGGAGTTTACTCAAGAGTGGAGTGAGCTTCTGGGTTATAGATCAATCACTACAGCATGTCCTATGTATGTCAGTGCTGGGGTCAGGTCTCTCATGTGCATAGCTCACTGGCATTCAGATTGTACAAGGTGCAGCATGTTCATTGATTCCAGCTTGGACATGGTTTTATACATCAGGCCCAGATTGCCTCTGGGCAGGCAGTATGGCACTGTGTAGAGCTGCGGTTTGTTTAATCAGGCAACACATGGCATCTGTTTGAGCTCTTTGATCCTCCTGGTGGGGTACTTTTGCGGTCTTTCCAGTTGCTGGAGGTTTCCGCTGAGGTACATCCCACAGGGGCCATTGTACTCAATTGTGAGGCTGATGAAGGATGACTGAAGAGGCACGATGACCTCCCCTGATCTAGATCTGACTACTGTCATGATTAGGTGTGTATATGGTATGTTTCTGTAACCACTACAGCCACATGGTTGTCAAATGCAAGATATCTATCAAATTGCATCCCCAGGTCTCTTATTACTTCTAAAGTACTTAATGGGTTAACACCTATGTGGTAATTGGTGGGTACTTACTGTTTATCCACAGGGGATGACTATACACTTTTCTGCAATTAGCTTGATGACATGGCTCTGGCACCAGTTGTCTGTTTCTATGTGGCCCTTTTGCAGGATGCTTGTGTCAGCTGGAGGGTCAGATAAGGTGCCCAGTTTGTAGTCTTCTGCAAACTTGTTCAGACACAGTCCTTCCATGTTGGCCTGTACCTATGGGAAATATATACCATGCAAGGGAGGTCCCAGGACTGAGCCTTGTGGGATGCCAGTTATAGCTGGTTTGTAGTCTGACATGGATGCAGCGTGTCTGACCATGTCAGTTCTGTCCTTGGGCTGGTTTGCAACCCATCTACTGACATAGGGGTTTATATTTAAGCTGGTGAGCTTATCTATAATGAACACGTGGGGTATTGTATGGAAGGCTTTTGCAAGGTCTAGATAGGCTGTGTGGACCACATTCCCCTCATCAATGGCCTTGATGACAGTTTCAAATGAGTCAGACATGTTTAAGGGGCAGGATCTGCCCTTAAGAAAGCCACGCTGGGTAGGGTCCAGTGTCTGTAGGTCCCCAATATCTTTATTTCTGAGGTCCATGATGATCCTTTCCATAGCTTTGCAGACTAAGCTTGTCAGGATTCTGGGGTGATAGTTTGCAGTATCCATTGAGGCACCACCTTTGCGGAGAGGGACCACTGTTGCTGTACACTGCTCTTTGGGTACATATCCTGTGGTAAGGCTGAAATTGAGCAGTAGTGTTATTTGGCATTCCATTCTTCTTGGAGTTCATGTTGGACACAGCCCAGGACACCATGTCGTACCATTGATGCTGTGTGAGTTGCTTTGAAGATGCTGCCTGTTACCTCAGCATCTGCAATGTCAGGGGGCCAGCACTCTGCTGGGATAGATATTTGTCATTTTTGGGGGGGGGGGGGTTGCACTGAACCTGTCAGGTTGGATGTTGGCAATGTGTGTGGGTTTGGTGTATTGTTTGTAATATTTGGTAATTCAGAGCATATCTGTAAATTCCCAACAAGGTTACTACCATCAGTTAAGACAGCCTTGTGATTATCCTTAGTGTCCTGTACAATTTGTATCTCCATAGGTTCATAGGTTCATACTGGGCTATCTGCCCTAGGGCATTTATCAGCCTAGCCAGAGTGTGTGTGGCTTTCGCCACCGCTTGCTATGTGAATATTATGGCCATTTAGGGTTTAGTTTAATGTGCCTCTGTCTAGATGTGACACACTGCAGACCCCCAGTGTAAATCTACGCTCTCCCATCCACTTGGCAAGATTCCTGTTGAAGAGAGTCAGTGAGGGGCTCTGCCTAACATGGAGTGGGTTCTGTTCCAGAGTGTAGGAAGCCTCTGGGTTAGGAATCTGTCCCTCCAGCACATCCGATTTATTTATGTGTTGAGGCTGACATCTGTCGCTCTCACGGCTCTAATGTCTTTGGATTTTCTGAGGTGGAGCATGTCCATCAATTCTGTATTGGACATGACCTTGTACATCGGGCATACATTGCCTCTGAGTATGCAGTATGTGACTGCATACAGCTGGGGTGTTGTCAGCCAGGCAGCATATGGTGAATGTTTGACACCCTTTATCCTCTTGGTCAGGTACTTTTGAGGTCTTTCTAACTGCTGCAGGTGTCGGGTACGGTACATCCCAAATGGGGCATTGTACTCACTTATGGGCCTGATAAGGGAAGAGTATAGGGGCACAATGACCTCTCTTGATGTAGATGTGACTCCTGTCATGATAAGGTGGCCAATATAGGTGGTCTTCCTAGCCATGTTGGCAAAGTGAGTGTTGCATGTGGGGTTACTGTCCACTTGTGTCCCTAGGTCCCTGATTACTTCTTCCATACGTAATGGATTACCACCTATGTGGTGATTTGTGAGTACCTTCTTTGGTATTTGGGGTGACATTCATACTCTCCAGTGTCTTCAGGGAGGCTGAGTGGTGTTCCTTGGTCTGAGAGGGTGGTCTGTAGCATGTTACAAACTGTACAGCAGTTTTGCCTACAGTTAGTTGCACATGGATGGTCTCTGATGCTTCGTGCATTGTCAGTAACCTGGACATGTGGGTATCTTTGCTGAATATGGATACTCCCCCTCCTTTTGTGGTTTGGTCCAGGTTTTGGGGCCGAAAAACATGATTCGAGGTATAACCTGGTAGTGCTGGGGTGCTTTCAGTTGCCTTGATGCAGGTTTCCATCACTGCACAGACATTGATGTTCTCCATACTGGGGAGGGCCTTGAGAGCGTGCATCTTGTGGTTTAGACATCTGGCATTGAGCAGCATTACCCTCATGTTTTTTCCACTTATGTTTTCTGGGGAGGTGGGTTTGTCTTTTCAGCCTTGCCTACAAAAGGCACTATGGAGGTGGCAAGAGCCTTAGTCAATATCCAGACACATAGGGGTGACAGGTGCAAGCCATCCCTGGCAAAGCAGCGTGGCTTGTCAAGCATGACATCCCAAGCAGAGACACATTGTATCCCCTTGGATTGACACCAGTAATTGAGCTAATTGTTAAAGCTGATCATTCTGTGTTTGTACTGTGGCATCATTCTTGGTGGGGGTAGAATGCTGATCACGGTCAGAGTCATACCGGCCTGGCCTACATAATCGGAGAGCTCCTCTATGTCTATTTACATGTAGTCCAGGGAGGTACATCTCAGGTCATTCACACCAGCATGGACAATGACTGAGTCATATTTGTACTTGCTTTGGAGTGACCTGCATGATTGTGTTATGTGGCAGATTGTAGCAGCCTACAGGCAGCTTACTGTACCCTTTTCCTTGTTCAGTCTGCTGAGTGAGACATCAGTGTGTCTGACTATGGCGTCACCTATTACAAGTGTATCGGGCATGTTGTTTGTCCTTACGGGCTGTGACTGTTTGGCACACCGACTTTGTGTACTATGTGTTGCATGTGCTATGTTTGGGGGTAGTGGTTTCTTGGGTGTCTGCTTTGGAAGCCTCTGTTGATTTGGTGGTTTTTAATTATAGCCTCCAGGAATGTTTTTGCGTGTTTATGTATTTGGTTTGCAGTTGTGATAGGTCTATGTGAGTGGGTTTGTGGTGTGTGTGGTTACCTTCTCCTCCTGACTAGTTTAGACAGTACTGAGTTGAGTGAGCTCAGCCTCCAGTTTGGAGACGTGCTTGCATCTCTCACATATATTTGTATTTCTTGGGGGGGTGGAGGGGGTTGTCTGTGTACATGGGGCAGGTGTAACATTGCCCAAGATTCACAGATTCAACTTGTTGTAGCTGGCCTTAGTGGATTTTATGACTGGCCATGTTTTATTGTCATAATACTGATCAGAAATTACTTCCCTTTTTGGGTTTGCTCTGTCATGTGGTGACTTCCTCATTCTCTTGCATGGTTTGGTAATGGCTGTGGGCCACCATGCCAGATGCCTGTGTGTATGGTATTGGGCCTTGGTTTTATGTGGGATTGCATAATCCATGCATTCCTGACTGTGTTCATAGAATGCATTTATAAAGGGTTCTGAGGTGTGGCCCATATTTTCCACAGGCACAGGGCCTTTAATGGATTCCACATCAGTTTGGAGGAGTGCAACATTTCCTTTACACATGTTCTTCACTGTGGTTTTCTGGACAGGGACTGTGGTCCGGCTGTGAATATCCAGTGTGATTACTCTATGGTCTGATCTTACCAGTGAGGAATACACTTCTCATCTGGCCATAGGGTACCCATGTTGCTGATTATCACATCCAG
Source organism: Protopterus annectens (assembly GCF_019279795.1). NCBI lineage: Eukaryota > Metazoa > Chordata > Ceratodontiformes > Protopteridae > Protopterus > Protopterus annectens. The sequence goes on from NC_056751.1 coordinate 177,996,674, forward strand.
TATGCTTATCCCTCTTGTGGGAGTGGTACATTGTTCCTGAGCATGTTGGTTTATGGATTCTAGGAACCTTTGGCCTAGGGTGTTGGTGCTGGGTTAATGCTCCCAGTCTATGTTTGAGTATTTTCAGTCACCCAATATAATGTTGTTTGGAGAGCTTGATATTTCCATGTGTTCCAAAGTAGGCCAAGTGCAGTTCCTGGCATTTGGAGGGTAGTCTGTAGCAGGCTACAAACTGGCAGGCAGTCTTAGCCACTGTTACTTGAGCATGGATAATCCATGCTGCTTCTTGTTGTGCTACCAACACGGGGGTGTGGTTATCCTTGACAATTATTGATACTCACCCTCCTTTTGTAGTTTGTTCCATGTTTTGGGGCTGTAAATCACAGTATGAGGTGTAACCTGGTAGTGTTAGGGTGCTCTTGTGAGCCTTAACCAAGTTTTCTGTTACAGGACAGATATCAACATTCTCCATGCTGAGGGGAGTTTAGACTGCATGCATCTTTCAGTTTGGACATCTGGCATTGGGTAGCATTACATCTAGGTTCTTATCCCTTGTGATACCTATGGAGGTGGAGCATCGTGCCTTGCTCAGCATGTCATCCCAGGCTGGCACGCGTTGGATCCCCTTTGACTACTGGCAATACTTAATCCAATTATTGTAATTGATCATCTCGTCTTCATATTCTGGCATCATGCTTGGTGAGGGTAGGATGTTAGTCAGGGTCATCATGTTTGCATATACTACATGGTGTTACATTGCTTAACACATGGCAATCATGCCTCAGGTGGTGCTGCAGGGCTGTCTATGTCGGATGCACATACTACACTCCCTGTACATGTTTGATAGCAGGTTGTGTCAACTTAGGCATCCATTCTACTATATGTGTGAGTCAGAGAGAGGTATAATTTCCTGGGTTCCTACTGAGCCAGTGTATGTGCTACGTGTTGCCACTTTGCCAAGGCCAAGGCATACTGGGCACGCCTCCTTCTGCCTACTGGGGCAGGCTCAGGTTGTTCCTCCTCCGAGTCATGCTCTGCCTGTGATTGGCTTGGCAATGGTGTGGGGCTGTTTGGCCCAGCCCTATGCTGGTCCTGCTGCAGCTGTTTTTGCATAATCATATTATGTAGCATAGCACATACCATGACAATTTGGGTACATGTAGTTGGTGAGTACTGCAAGGCTCCACCAGATGTGTCCAGGCACCGGAACCGTGACTTGAGCAGCCCAAACACATGCTCAATTACATTTCGTGTTTGTGCGTGTGCCTCATTATGGCGTTCTTGTTCAGGTGTGTGTGCATTGCTGATGGGTGTCATCAGCCACGACTCCAGTGCATAGCCAGCATCCCCCACTAAGTGACCATGTGGGATGTCCCCATTGGCAAATGTCTGGTACAGCTGCGTCAGATGCCAGATATGTGAATTGTGGTAGCTTCCATGGCAGCCAGCACACACATTAATTATTATGCCCTGGGCATCGCACACGACCTGGCAGTTGATGGAGGGGAAGCCCTTGCGGTTAATGTAGGCCCTACCCTGCTCACCGGCTGGTGCTTTGATGCGTATATGCGCGCAGTCTATTGCACCCACTACCTCAGGGTATTCCGCTATTTGCTGGAAGAGACGCATATTGCTGGCCAATACCTCATGGGAATTGGGGAAATATACATGCTCACCGACATGTGCTGACATGGCATCCAGGAACTGGTGCAGTACCCTGGATGCTGATGCCTGTGATATCCCCATCATATCACCAGTTGGTCTCTGAAAGGTACCTGTTGCTAGTATTCTTAGGCCAACACATGCCTTGGTTTCCCCTGGGATGGGTTCCCCTCTGTTGGTTCTGTGTGTGAGGCGTGGCCTGCACAGCTCAACAATTTGCTGCAGGAGGTCTCTGTCCACTCTATAGCGCTCCACTATCTCCAGCTCATGTAACCCCTGGTAGGTGACCCTGGGCCTGTACACTCTTCTCCGTCTCCTCACTGTGGGTTGTCTGGCAGCATTTGCATAGTCACCACCCTCAGCAAGTTGCATATGTCTCCTTATAACAGCTATGGCAGCCCCTAGCATTTTTTGGTCTGAGTGAAGCTTTTTCAGTTTTCACTTCTAGTAGCTTACTCCTCTGTTGCAGTGTCTCTTGAGAGAAACATTCTGCACTGTTGTTTGCAGTGGTTTAAGTGCTGAGCTGGGCTACTGTTCTGCCTGTGTAATTGCCTGCTTCTGATTGTTTTCACCTGCTAGCTCTGCCTGTAATTTCTGCTAGCTTCCTAATATTTCCCATGCTTCCTTTTTCCCTTCTGTTTCCTCGGGGGGGAGCAATGTGCATACCAGCATAAACACACTCACAGTAGCTAACACGCGCGCACACATGCTTAGACGGACTAGAATCTGCTTATTCGGGTTGAAACGCGCACACACCAGTGCAAACAAATTTACAGATGTTTAAACATGCTCCTACATGCTTATTCTGCCTTAAACGCGTGCACTGTGTCTTACTCATGCCTACCAGCGCGCATGCACGCCCAGCAAGAAACTTTGGTGTTATCCATCATGTACACCTTCCATTTCTTGGCTTTCCCATGCCTACTTGTTGACACTCCTCTTTCCATGATGTGTGACTGACAGCTTTCACATGCCACTGTGCTCCAATGAGCTGCATTCCTTTCATGCATTCCCCCCTGTGATGTCACCTATCTCCTACTCTGTTACTCCCCCTTATCCTACTCCTACACTGCACGGATTGTGCTCATTTTTTATGTAACAGGGCAATTCACTATCCTACCACTCATTTACATAGGATTGCCTACTAATGCTTAGTTACATGTCTTACACTCCGCTTCCCCCCTTAGCAACCCCTACTCGGTGGCCATGTTGTTTTACCCTGCTATTCCCTTCCATTGTATACTCATGCTTTGCATAAACCCACATCTGTAGGTTTAAAATTTTTATTTTTTGTTTTTTTATAGCGCAGCCGGTTTGCGCGACGCTGCACTACGTTTAAACATCGGCGATCACCGAAAAAAAATATATATATTTTTATTTCATGTTTGCATCAGGGTACATTGCCAGTGGCCACATATTTGGCCATTGGCATGCTGCCTGCGACATTTGCAACCTTTATTTGGAGCTGACATGGCTCCATTGTGTTATTTGCAGAACGGTACTCAGTTATCAACTGAGTACATTTCTGCAGATAACACGGCTCTTACACGGGCATTTTTCTGCTTCCTGGATCGCAAATTTACCTCATTTGCATGCCTTTCGGCTGCAAGTGAGGTAATTAGCATATCCACGCCCTGCCCGTGTAAGAGCTGTTTTAGGTGCTCTCTTACACACACAATCTGGCTGTTCCTGGATCGCGATGGCTGCATGGAGTCTTACACTACTCTTAGACTCCGTGCAAGCCATCGTGAATCCTACCCATTGACCTTGCCAGCATTCACTGAAATGAACAAATGCTGACAGTACCTTCATTATACTTCCTAATAAGTTACACCTAGCTTCCTCCTTTGCTGTGCTCAAGTTACAAGTCTGCTGACAATGAAAATCGGGACAACATCATATAAGTATTCCACTCTAGATTCAGTAAAATAAGTGTTGCTTTGACTAGTGAAAAAAATATTTTTTCCACTTTTAGTCTACTGATGATTTAATGCATGGTAGTTTTGCCACACTTTGCAAGAAATGGTTGAACAGCCCCAAGATAAAAACTAACTGCACTGCCGAAATGGAACAATAAAAACATTGAGAAATGCTGGATTTTGTTAGCTTTATATAAGAAACGATATTTCATTTCCTTTAAAACAGTCCACAGTAAAAATAATAATAAAAATTAGTATTCTTAAAAATTTATATGGGTATAAAATACACACACTGTCCCAGCAGACTATGCCCCTTCTGAGAAGGTACACCACCTCCAGCTATGAAGTTGCTACAAAATACAATAATAATGGCAAACTTTGCCCTTTGATAGAAACTACCCACCCAGCAGACCATATCATCTCTAACTGCCCTTTGCTCTCATGTATTGCATCCCCCCAGAAATGATAGCCCCTTTCTGTACACTAACTTATCATAGAGAACATGATTAAAACTACAGTACATTTTGCTGTTGGATCCTGTGGTTAGTAAACACATACATTGCTCTGACAAATCATAATACTTTTATTTGCCAGCAATGATCATATGATGACCTTGTCCTTTCATGTACGATATGTCACTACTCCCCTTCCTCACAAAGGCAGCTTATTTTTTTGCACATCTCTGATGCTTGATGGAAAGGAAAACAAAAGAAAAAATAAACACCTTCTAAAATGCTACAGTAATTTCAACTTGCTCTTTAACACATATACTCACCCCTAAAGATATGCTAAGCACCTCTGAGAGATTCACTGCATTGTGCTAAAACAGAGACAATTGAGAGACCGGTGCCTACTTTAATAAAAATAATGAAACAAAAAAAAATTCTGCCCATGCTGTCCTCAGCAGTGGTAATGCTTTCAGTCCTGTCCTCATCTCTCTTTCTGTCACTGAAGTAGGCTCCTCTCCTTCTGTGGCAACATGCAAGCACTCTAGAGTAACGGGAAAATGCACCCCTCATCCTGAAAATGAGTTGCAAATCTTTTTATAAAAGAATTGCCCAACTACAACATCTAGCAATAGTCCTTTCCCATGCAAAATGTTTAAATTTTCTCTTTTCAGAACTGTAGCACCACTCTTTCTGGAATTCCAGACAACCACAATGCTTAGATACCCTAATAGAAAGCTCTCTCAGTCTGCAGTTCTAGTCTGAATGAAGAGTCAGCAGTTATTCAAGAAAAAAAGGGCAATTGTGGTTTAGCTTATTCTCGGCTGTTTTAACTTGCTAGATTACAAGCCTGAGTCAAGCTAATATTCAGCTTGGGCTAAGCTCATGCCTGCTCTGGCTTGCCTAGCTCTATTCAATAGTTATCATACTTAATTTGTACTTACCTTGGAGTCCAGCTTCTGTTACTAACTGGCTACCTGCTTTGGTTTAACAGAAAGAAGTTTAAGCCTTTCTTCAGGTTCTCCTTACTCTAGTTTCACACTTCCTTCAGTATGACTTTCATCAGTCTCTTTTTCATTTTCTGCACCCTCTTCCCTTAGAGTTCTCTTATCTATGGGCCTTTCAATGTCATTCTCCACACTGACTTATTTTATTATGTTTAAACTTGGAATCACATGATAAGATTTGATATCAGATTTATCAAACCCTTCTACCCTAAGCAAAATCTCAGTTCCTTTTTGTGTCTTCTAGTCCTCTGCACTTCCCTTTACTGGGGTTGAGTTATTTCTGGCAGTATTCCTGGTTGACCTGTTCTTGGCTCTTTTAACTTGTTATGTTCTACAGCTCTTTCACTTTGAGAAAGTCTTCCCCAGTTGTCATGCAGGTGTTAAGTACTACAGCTGCTAGGTGTAACACTTTACATGAAATAGTTTGATTTTTTGTCTGTGTTACAGAGTACTCTATTTTGTCTCTAAAAACATATTACTTCAATTTTCTGTTTGCTAACTTTATGCTTATAAATATATTTTGATCCAACCAAAGTAAATATGCTACACAAGTCTATCAGCCCTTCCATCTATTTATGCTCCTTCTCAATATTACATTTAAAAAGTTTAGTAACAGCACAGTGGCAAGAAGTTGATATTACACCTTTAACAGTTAAACATTAGAGTTATCCCATTACACAGACATGCCTCCAGGTAGTTTGTTGGCAAGCATTAACAGTACTCATAGGTACAGTATTCCTGTTAAAAACTGAGCATTATTTTGCAGCATGCCATTTTCTAGAAGATTTAAAACAACGTATCTCAGATTATAACATTTTTCTTGTCTGTAAGCAAATAAACAAACATATGTAATAGTTTATTATTAACACCAAGTGCATACAAGACTTACCTGGAGTTTGCAATTTTGGTTATTAACAGATGTTCTACTGATACAATTAGATGTGTATTAATTTGTATTAATTTGTGTTTCCTAACTAACTAACCAGCCTAGTTATTCTAACTTCCTTCTCTCCTTCCATTACTTTCACAGGTTGTCCCTCGCCCTAACCATTCGCGGCCTCCCAAGACCCAATCCACTCACCTCAGCGAACACCCGGACCTGCATAAGGACTACAATAGACAGCCAGCCCAACCTCTTCTTTGTAACTGGGTAAAAAAATTGTGCATTCTTCTCAGCTGGGTAAAAAAATTGTGCATTCTTCTCAGCTATCAGTTTAGTGCTAGTCCTTGGTACCTGGCAGTGCCGATAAAATATAAGTATTGCCCTAGCTACAAATACCTGAGGTCTGCTTCTCGGCTGCATAGCCACAAACTGTTGATTAAGTCACAAACTGCTGCCTAAGTTACTCCTGGCGGTGGATGCCCCGCTCCGCTCCCCTCCCTGCCCCCATATCCCACCCGCCCCCACTATCCTTACATTTATAGGTATAGCCAGACCCTCCCACTTTTTCTCTAGCAAATCCAAACCTCCCGTGTCTCACCCTATTACTCCTCCCACCCCAAGGCCCACCCACCTTAACAAATCTAACACCAAACCTCCTCCCCTTCCTATATCTTCTACCTATCCCCATCATGGCCAAATTCATCCATTTCATCACCCCTCTCACTACAATACTACTTATCACCATCTACTCCTTAACTAAGTATGAAAATCAATCTTTGGCAGGAATCCCCTTCCACAATGGCCTCACTAACTCCCAATCCTATCACTATGTTATTCCTATTGCACCTCCACTCTACCAAGGCAAAACATTATTCATCAAAAGAGTCCATCTCACACTCCACCACCCCAAAACACCAACCAACAAAACCAACCTCAAATTAATATCTAAACTTCAAAGATTTTTAGTTTACCTGAAAACTACTATAATCATCTATGGTGACGTCCATCCGAACCCAGGCCCCCTTACAGTGCCAAACTCTAACCCCCCTAACTTAACTCAGAATCTACCGACTCCTTCTAATACTACATCTTAACCTTAGAAGCCTTAATAACAAAATTCACACCCTACATGCAATGATAGCTACTCACTGCCCTGACATTATGTGTCTAACTGAAACCTGGCTAAAACCCTCCACTAAAGATCAAGAGATCCTTCCACCCGGATATAATATCTTCAGGGCTGATCGTGCAAAGAAAAAAGGGGGAGGAATAGCTGTCATGTTTAAAAATACCCTAAATATCCATAGGAATCCAGTACAACCACCTACAATCTCTAACTTAGAACTAATTGCCCTAAAAATCTGCCTTAACACTCAAAAATGCCTCAACCTCATACTTACCTATATCCCACCTGGGAAGAACACAGAAAACTTAAAGCAAACCTTGTGCTGGTTAACCACCAACTACCCACAAGAAACCATAGTACTTGGGGACGTTAATATTGACTGGTCTCTCTGCTCCACCCACACAACCCCACAACCCATTAACTTATATGGATTTTCCCAACATATTCTATCCCCTACCAGATTAGGCAATTCTCTCCAAAAAGAAAGTACCATTGACTGGATCCTTACCAATAGAGATTCAAGCAACTATACTACAGGCACCCTTCCCAATGACCTCAGTGACCACCTTATAACTTATATTATTAAACACAAATGCCCTACTTCCATCCCCCCGGTATATAGACTAATTAGAAACAAAAAGAAATTTATCCCACAACTATTTCTTGCTGAACTAAAATGTTGTAACTGGACCTTATTAAGAACTCTACCCCTCCAGGAGAGTGTGACCTACTTCAACAACACATTCCTTAAGATACTTGACTCCCATGCCCCACAAAGACAAATTAGACCTAAAAGTCGTATAGCTCCCTGGCTTACTAAAGAAACAAAAACTAAAATTAAACTCCGTGACCAAGCCTGGGACAAATGGAGAGCAACAAAACCGCCAAGATAGAACTAAGTTTCAACATCTAAGAAATACTACTAAAACAGCCGTTACCCTAGACAAAAAGCAATACTTCTGCCACCTCCAGCAGAAACATCAGAACAACCCAAAGAAATTTTGGGCATGTTTTAACAACCTCCAGCACCCAGGTAAAACTACTACCCCAACCCCTGAGAAACTCATTGAGAAAGGACAGGAAGAAATAGCCAATGCCTTTAACTCTTTCTTCACCGAGACTATCCAAACCCTCGCCAGTCAACTAACCTCCTCACCCCCACCTGCTACACAACCCCTTGTTGAGGCCCCTACCCCCTTCACTTTTAAGCCGGTCTCCACATCATACATAAGTACTCTCCTAAAAAAGCTAAAACCAACCACCCTAGCAGCTGATCACCTCCCAGCAGAATTCTTACAAATCGCGTCTGATGTTATTGCATATCCTATATCCATCCTTATCAATAGAACCATTACGGAAGCTAATATCCCCACTATTTGGAAGACTTCCTACATCATCCCGCTTCACAAAGGAGGCACCTCCACGGAAATATCAAACTACAGACCAATAGCGATACTGTCCCCAATAGCGAAAATTATGGAAAGATGTATCCACAAACAACTTCTTCACTACCTAACTTGCAATCATCTACTATCCAACACCCAGCACGGCTTCCGCCCCCACCATAGCACAACCACTGCCCTCCTTTCCTTTGTCGACTCCATTAATAAAAATCGCAATAGCAAACTTATATCCTCTGCCCTCTTTCTTGACCTGTCAAAAGCTTTCGATATGGTCAATCACCAGCTCCTTCTGTCCACCCTTGAAACCCTACATCTGGACACCCCATCACTAACCTGGTTCAAAGCTTACCTAACTGGTAGGCAACAGGCTGTCCTGTGGCAAAATAGACTATCAGGCCTGCTTCCTAATACCATTGGTGTCCCTCAGGGCTCAATATTGGGACCACTTCTATTTTCCATCTTCATTAACGACCTCCACTCAGTTATCCCTCAATCCACCTGCATCCAATACCGATGACTCCACCTTAATCTGCTCAGATCTCTCCTCCTCAACCTCCAAACCTCCACTCAACTCTGTTTTTCTCTAGTAGAAAAGTGGTTCACCGTCTGCAAACTCCTACTCAACCCAACCAAAACCAAATTACTACTATTTTTCCCCAATGTCTTCTCTACCCCAGGAAAAGAACTCCCAAATACTGATAATACTACCTTCCATGTCAAATCTAATAACGGGACTATCATAACCCCTGTCACCAGTACCAAATTACTAGGAGTAACTATTGATCATAAGCTCAAATTTGACATCCACATTACTCAAACCGTAAAATCTGTGAACAAAAAACTAGGATCCATGTACAGAATAAAAAACTTTCTAACTCCTACTGCCAAACTAACCATTGCCCGCACGCACCTCCTCTCTACCCTCCTCTATGCCTCCCCAGTTCTTTCTTTCCTCAATAAGCGTGAACTAAACATGCTCTCTCTGGCCTATAACCACATTGCCAGATTCATAACAGGTTCTCCATATCGCACCCATCACTGTCATAACCTGAGGCAACTCGGCTGGTTGGAACTGCCAAATCTTCTCAAACTCAACCAACTCACTGAAGCATGTAAAATAATTAATCAACCAGACAGAACCCCATCCCTGTCTAGCATATTGATCCCATACACTAACCTAAATAGTCTCAGATCATCCAACAGCACCCAGATCCGAACCATTAAAGCAAACAGTTCTGGAGGTGATGCCCTCTTTGCCAACTCCATTGGCAAACCATGGAACTCCCTCCCAAACAACCTTAGAAATACGACCTCTCATAACCAGTTCAAAAGCAACCTGAAAGAGTATCTCAAGACACAATGGCTATGCCCATGTCCTGAACCTGACTAAACTAACACATCTAACTTTCTTATCAAATCTATCCAGATCACTATCCCTTCTTTCTTTCTCCCAAATACTGATCTTGGAATCCTCTTTACCCAAAATTATTAGCGGGTGACTCCTGAATTCGTATATATACTATTAGTATTTAACATATCTCAGCTATTTATACCAACCGATCTATCTTTGTCCCATAATTCTTCTATATAAAATCATACTTTTATACTAATCTTGTAAATGTAACACGTCAACTTGATTACACTTTTTTATAATCTTGTATTTTTTATAACCTGTATTTTTTATAACTTGTTTTTTTCAACTTGTGATTTACCATGTATGTTGGAGCTTTTCTCCTCAGGCCTCTACTGAAAAAGGATATGTATCCAGCTAGACTAGCCCGGTTAACAAATATAAAATAAATAAAAATAAAAAATAAAATAAATATGTGCAGTGGGGTTTGGGTCATTCAGGGACACCAATTTTTTTTTTAATTGCCAGGGAGTCTCTTATTTATCTACAGCCAAGATTTCTGGAAATGTATTTATGTTATTTACTTGAAGTTCTTGCCAAAATTTCAAAAGTATCCTTCCTAGCCCCTCCTAAAGCTGGTCTTTTATGGAGAAACGGTTACTGATTGCATATAATAAATAATGATAATCATTAGAGTTATCAACTTCCTGAGGGTTGAATAAACTCCATGTAGGATTAGCTTGAAGCCTACACGAGTTTATGTTTTTGCGCGATGAGAAGCAGCACTAATTGCATATGCATGCCATGCATTGCTCTTACACAGATACAAGCACGGTTTCATGGCCATCAATAGTGTTGCTGGCCAGGAAACCATGTAAAGCAGCAGGAATACCTGCAGACATACAGAAATGCTTACCTGTGAGTAAACTAATTCTGTATGATTGCACAGACAGCCATAATGACTGCCAGGGTTTAATATAAGACAATGAATAGAGTTCTAACACATTATAGGAAAGAGTAGTCAGTGCAGAGTACTGTGCAAACCTGTTTTAGGCATACTGAATAAAAGTTTTGGTGGTGATCATCAAGGGTACATAGACTGCATTATAAATACAATCTTCTGGGGAAGTTTGTGTATTGAAAAGGGCCACACAAGTGAATGGTAGGAATACCGAGAGGGTAAGAAGACAAGTGAAACACGGTAATGTACAACAGATAAGGGCATGTCAATGTACGCATACCACAAAGACAAGACAGTTGTAGCATGGACATTAATCACATATGTACATGATACAGTATGTGCTACTGTTTACACCACCTGTGTGGGTATAGTCATATCATCACACAGTTATTGTATTTTATGTGACTGTCACACAAGGTCACATATCAATGGAGGTGATTTCTTGTGATATAAGCAATCAGACATGATTACTGGTGAGGACATTTATCAAGGACGGTATATACAATTGGAAGCATGTGCATATTGTGAACGTCCAAAATGAGTTACTGGAATATGAATGTAATCTCAGCATAGGTCTCAACCAATCAGGACACATAGCAACAGGCTCATGGACAACAGCAGACAGAGGCACGCACAATCATGGACAATATCATAATAATACCACCATTAATCTGTGTCATTGGCATAAAATAGGTGATTGTGGCTTGTTATACATGTTCTGCATGAACATATGTGTACAATCTATAAGGGCAATCAAGCACACCTTCCTCAAAAATTACATCTTTTTGGAGGTATCAAGAGGGACGGCATTAAACCTCTAGTTTACATTACAAGCAATCCTGGCTAGTTGAGAAGTTTGCATGACATATGTATACCACAATCCACACTTGCAAGAATGTAACCCATGCCATCAATGTTGTCAATGAGCTATGTATTTACTGCGTGCATCACAGGAACATGTATCACACAGGCATCTTGTAGAACACCTTGAAGGGAGTCATACACTGTCAACTCCTAATGGTCATGCATCAGAAAGAATACTTAGGTATGGCCAATAAAATGTGTGGGAGCTCACTGTGGCAAAAGTGATGCACTTGAGTAAATCATCTCTGGAAAATGTGTGGTGAGGTACATGCAAAAGGGTGCATTGTACTCAATTATTGGTGTGATGATGGCTGAGAACAATGGGACTATAATGCCCTTTAATGTGGATGTCCTGCCTGTACTCAGGAGTTGTGCTACATACAAGGGATGTGTCACTATTGTGGACACATGGTGGTGGAAGTTCTGCTTACTATCTACCTGAGTACCTGGGTCACATAAAACTTGGTCTGGTCATGGGGTGTGATGTCTATATTGTAATTAACTTGTATATTTGTTTTCATAAAGGAAGTAATCATGATGTTTCTTCATCTACTGTGTCTCCATGTCTCTGGTAACAATCCTTTGTGTATGTTAATACCTTCTGTGTTATGCCAATACCATTCTTGGATTCAATGATTGCCCACAATTTGCAGTAATCCACAAAGCTGGTTAGACAAAGGATGTGTAGGTTTGACTTCTGAGACTTAAATACTGAACACAAAATTTTCTAGTACAGAATCCTGAGTTACAGACTTGGTCACTGGTCTCTAGCTAGAGGTGACATCACACACTTCGACATTATGTATCCTGTATGTGATCCATTTGTCTACCCACTTGGTGACATTGGTCTGCACAAATGAAGAGGACAAAAACTGAAGGGCTTCATTAGGGAGTTATTATTTATGTGTGTGTGTGGTGTGTGATTATATTTTTTGACCAGATTAAATGTGTGAAAATGGGGTAGATAGGAAAGTGTTGAAATGGGAGGGCAAGCAGGGGAAGACAAAGGGAAAGCAATATATGAATGTGCAGGAGGGAATTAGGAAAGGACCATAGCAATCCACTTTGCCAGCACTGTAAAATAAACATGGATAGAATACTGGATGAATTTTGACTGTCCTCAACAAAGATGGGTGACAGTAATGCAGTAATGTTGTATAGCCAACTGGACTGAATCAAGTATTTCAAGAAGACACAAATATGAAGTGGAGAGCTATGTATGGGATAATATTTTTTGGGAGGACAGGTGTCCATTTTTGAAATTATATTTCTATATTTCAATAACAGAGGAATGTTTAGTAAGGGATGTAGTTATGTCAGGGTGAGGTAAGTAAGGGTAAGTGAGGAAGTGGGTGCAGGCAAACAATAAAGATTGGGGGACACCATGTTTGGGGATAGGGTAGGGACAATGGATGCCCATGTCCATTAAGCATGGGGACAGTGAGAATCTAGTCCTCACCCTCAGAACTGTCATTACTGTCCCCTTCCTGAGCTTGCTGTTGGAGTGCTTAACATTTTCTTTTGCCCAGCATTCTTGCGAGCATCTTATCCATCCAGCTGAGGCATGCACCAGTGGTGTTTTCCACAACCTCATGCACCATGCCTGGCATCTCCTGGTGGGTGACAAAATCACCACCTCCACCAATACTCCTGGAGGGTACCACTGCAACAGCTGCTGGGGTAATGCTACCTGATGTTGAGGGCCCAGGTAAGTGCAGAGGCTGCAGAGGTAGTACTGCTAGGCTGGGTCCCAAATGTGCTGGCATCAGTGCAGCAGCCATTGGAGAGGTGGTAAGCTGAGATACACTGGTTGGCCTACTTCCCTGTGATGGAAATTTTTTTGCCAGTTGTCAAAAACTGATGACATCAGAATTTTGAGACCACAAATATAAAAATGAGAAATAAGGGGTGGGGTAAGAGACAAAAAAGAAAAAGACAATTAGAACCATCATATTCCACATACAATAAATTAGTACAATATCAATAATAAATTTACTTTTACATTAAGTATACTTTTTAACAACTTTAAACTATGACTGATGATTGTTCCAAGTAATCCTTATAATATGCATATATTGCACAAATGCTTTATCAAATAATACAGATTATATTAACAGAATGGCATGCATGCCAATTTTTTTAAATTATTATGCAATATTTTAAAATTATTTTACAATATATTTGTTACTTGTGGGATGTGAACCCGCAACATTTCATTACAATTGACTCCTATAGTTGTCTTGAGCTACAGAATGAAGCATTCATGCTTGGTTTTACAGTTAAGATATGCATGCTTAATTTACTACTAATGTATAGACAAGCAATAGTTTTGATAAAATAATATTATTTTGTGATGCATACATACCCCTTGCTTCTGTAAGTCTTTCCAAATGTTCAGCATGGACATCCCTATTCACTGCAATCTCCTGGGTGACTATAAAAGAAAAGGGGAGAAAAAGACAAGATCATTATTACATACCAGTCTTGTTTATATTCAGATTTCCATGTAATTTAAAGTATTTTTATTTGTATACTTATACAACTGTGGGATGTCAGCAGTCTTAAACTCATCCAACCACTGGTTGAGTTGTTTCTGCTTGTGCCTTTTCATGTCATTGTAGTGGTGCCTGCATTGTTCTCTAGTGCATGAATTATGAACAGAACAAGTGAACACACAAAATTAAAGTTTTCTGTAAAAAGATTCAGACTTGTATATAATTACATGTATATTTTAAACTGTGATTTTTTAATGGTATCATTTTAATATAATTAAGTTTATTACTGATATAAATGAATTAGCCAATGGCTGGTTTTAACCATGACAATGTTTTGTGTAAATTAAAAGGAAAACAGAATGATTTTATTCTGAAGTTTTCTAGTAAGACAAAAATGCTAAATCTTATTAATTAAATTGTAAAACAGATGATCACCGCCTTTTGCTGTGGTTGTTGCCTATGTTTTGTGGAGTGGTTTTGGATTTTGAATCATAGACCAGGATTTACTTTGGTTATTAGCAATTATGCCTTGGTTCCATCATGTACTTTCATTATAGTTCCATAGTTCTCAGCCCGCATCAAACCAATAACTGAGTGCAATGCATCCTTTTTCATGTACCTTCCAACACATCTTCCAAGTAGGAATTACTCAAGTGTACCACATTTGCCACAGTGAGCTCCTGCTCATCTTATCAGCCATATGTAAGTATTTTTTTCTCGTATAACCATTAGTGTTTGATAGTGTGGAACTCCCTTCAAGGTGTTATATGAGATGCATGTGTGATACGTGTTCTTGTGATTCACACAGTAAATGCATAGCTGATTGACAACATTGATGGTGTGGGTTACATTTGTGACAATGTGGATTGTGCCATATATATGCCATGAACATCTGCCAACTAGTCAGGATTGGTCATAATTTCAAATGCAGGTGTAACAGAGTCTCTCCTAACACCTTTAGAAGATGTTAATTTTTGAAGAAGGTGTGTTTGATTCCCCTCATAGATTGCTGACAAATCATGGCAGTTGTACAAGCGTGTTCTTGCAGAACCATTTATAATCACTCACAACCAGATATGTTATGTTAGAGACACTGATTAATGTTGGTATTAGGTTGATATTGTCCATGATTGTGCATGCTACTGTCTACTGTTGTCCATAAGCTTGTTGCTATGTCTCCCATTTGGTTGAGTCCTATGCTGCCATTACATTCATATTCAGGCAAGTCATTTTGCACAACTTTACAATATGCACCTACCCTTATTGTATGCACTGTACTTGGTAAATGTCTTTTCCATTGTTCATGTCAGGATGCTTATATCACAAAGAAGCCTCTCCATTGATATGCTGCTTTTTGTGACAGTCACGTAATATGCAATAACTCTATGATGATATGACTATATGCACACAGGAGGCGTACACAGCAGTCTGTACTGTATCATGTAGATATGTGGTTAGTGTTCATGCTACAACTGCCTTGTCTTTGTGGTATACGTATACTGACATGCCCTCATCTGCTATACTTTACAATGTTTCACCTCTCCTCTTCCCCTGTGTTTATTCCTACAGTTCATTGTGTGTCCCTTTTCAATACACACACTTCCCCTGAATAATTATTTATAATGCAGTCTATGTACCCTTGCTGATCAGTTGCAAAACTTTTATTCAGTATGCCTAAAACAGGTTTCCACATTACTCTGCACACTTTCATGTAATGGGTTGGAAGTGTATACATTGCTTTATTAAAAACCCTCAGTCAAGCAGATTCTATTATTTTAGGCAACATAAGAACAAAAATTAAATTCAGTGGAGGTAATTGTTTATGAAAGGGAATAGTATATTTAGCTAAATGAGGGCAATGTAGGCAAAATGGAGAGAGTGCTGAAAGGAAGAATTTATGAGGTATATACCAAATCAAAAACAAAAATATGAATAACACTCTTTTCAAACATTTTTTTAATAGTGGTACATGTGTGGAGTTTAAATTTGCTCTGTTTGAACAGGTTAAAGTTAATAACAGAGATGGTGATATCAAAACACTACTTAAATGAAAGAGACAATATGGCAGATTAAATTAGCTGCTAATTTTTTTCCAGGTATTAATGACATGATTAATTTACAACCACTGTTAAAATGGAAATCTGTTAGTCAGTTATTTAGCATTTATAAAGTGTATAATATTGTTCATGGCTACTTGCAGTTTTATAAGACAGTTTCATAGTATATGTTTTTAGTTTGCATTGTATGTATTGGTCTAATTAATAATTATGTTTAATTGAATGGGATAATCATTTAGATGTTTGTATATAAGTGACCCATGTGACCATTTTCTGAAGAAGTCCAGATTGCCAGACAAAAGCACTTAATTCAGTGTTTTTTTAATATTTTTAATAAAACAAACTGGCTTTTATTTTGGGTCTGCATAGTCCTGTGTGATCTGTTAGTCAGGTGCACTGCATTTGTATGAAACTGAGTAGCCTTTGTGCACTGGATACACATTTTATTTTGTTATTAAAAACCCTGGTAGTCATTGTGGCTTTCTGTGCAATTCTGCAAACCTAGTTTGCTCGTAGGTAAACAGGTGTACATGTCTTCAGGTGTTCGTGTTGCTTTACACAGTTTCCTGTATTGTCGGCCATGAAGCCATGCTTGTTTACATTTAAACACAATTTGCAGCATGCATATGCAATTAGTACTGCTGCTCATCACACAAATACATAAACTCCATGTAGGCTTCATGCTAAGCCTACACAGTTTATTGACTCCACTGTGTGAAGATATGTGAAGGCTGCCAGCCTAGCTAGATAAAATTTTGTAGATAACTCTGTCACTTGTAAATATTAATATAAGCCACAGGCTTGTTCTCTTAAATGGAAGAAAATGGTGTTAAATGTTGAACGTCAAAAATATAACAACAGTGCACTCTGCTGGAAGAAATCTGATGAGTCAAGCCTTGTATGACTGCTTGATCTCAAACTCGGAGCCACAATGTCTGAACCAGCAGATTCTTTCAATTGTTTTGAGACCAGAGTTAATTGCAAGATTTTACATATATAATGTCTTTAATTATGGTGGTTTCCTGACCAGGTGCAAGATCAAAGCAATGCAAATGTAGTGTTTCTGTTAGCCTGGGAAACCAGAGAATTGTTAACAATGATGTAATCTAAAATGAGTCAGCAAGATGTATTATCAATTTAAAGGACTTTCTCAGAGACAGGGAAAGAGCATTTTGCATTTGTCTTCAGAACTGACCACTCACCAGCACTTGCTTTGCTCTGTCTGTATATAAGTAGGATCTTAGCCTTTAGTGGCTCTCCAAGAAATAGAAAATAGTAAGTGTAGTCTAGGTGTTTTCTATATTTATGTCAGACTATTCTACAGTATTATTTTAAGCATTTTCCTGTGATCTCTGAACTCTTGAGAAGCACTGTGTAGTAAAAATTATTGTCTTGTTTTTTTTATTTATTGCTAAATATTTTAGACCTTTTAACTCTCTCTGTTTTGTGTAGAGATAATTTAAGCAATAGAGTACATTGCATGTATATAGTGGTACTGTAAAGAGCCACTCTAAATAAGCCTTGCCGCTCAGTCACACTTACCATTTGGATAATAATATTGCACAGTAGTAATTTGACACCCCTTGGTAAGGGCCTTTTTAATAGCTGATAAGTAAGGGTCCTGGTGGCAGTGATTACTACCTTATAGCCCTGGCTGGACAGAAGGAGCACAGCTACTAAACCTGTGCCAGCCTTCCCAAGGAGTGTCTGTGTAATTGCATATAAATCATACCTCAACGTGTGAGTGTGTGTGTGTGTGTGTGTGTGTGTGTGTGTGTGTGTGTGTGTGTGTGTGTGTGTGTGTGTGTGTGTGTGTGTGTGTGTGTGTGTGTGTGTGTGTGTGTGTGTGTGTGTGTGTGTCTGTTAGCTACTTGGGCAGGGACACGAAGCACTGGTTGGACAGGAAGAGTGCTAGAAGGACTTGGCTTGGGACCCTGGCTAAGGACCCCACTCTATAGCTGTACCAGTGGGGAGTCTTATTGAAGATCTGGAGAGAAAGGGAGAAACCAACTGTGATCTCTATGTGCTCTTAAGGGAAATTGTACTTTACTAATGTGTGCATTTGTTATCCTTCCCAATGTGGATGCCCCTCACTGGTGTTAGTGGTGAGGATTGAGGCTTCTTGATTACTGGGCCAGTGCACGGGTGTCATATATTAATTGGTGGCAGTGGTGGGATATCCACACCACATATTAATTGGTTGGCAATTGGCTTGTAGTGGTGTGGATAGTGAATTCCTGTAGCTTGTGTACAGTGATCACTGAAGGTGTTTTGTACTTTAAAGCATTCAAAGTGAATATTCAGAGTTCAGATCACAATTGTTTTATTTCTTTTGTTAGCTTAGTTAGTCAGGGAGAGCAGGCAAGCCTGTCAGTAGAAAAGTATGGCAAGCAGTCTAGGAGCCAGTTGACTGAGAACTGTCAGGCTAAGGGACTGGTGCATGGAAGCCTGACAAAGGCAGACATGATTGCAGCTTTGGTCACAGCTGCATCAGAAAACAGCAATCAAGAGGGCGATCAGACTGGCCGTGGAAATGTACAACGCTCACAGAATGGACATCTCAACCTTTCTGCAGAGGACTTAAAAATCCATCTGTAGTTTAAGGCACTTGAGTTGGAGGCTAGGCATTTGGAAACAGAAGCAGCAGAGAGACTGAGATGTCTACAGGCTGAGGAGAATGAGAAACTGCTATGCTTAGAAGCTGGGGAGAAGGAAAGGCAGAGGCGGCACAAAAAGGAGATGCTGACTCTTTGCCAGAGTCATGGAGATATTGGGGAAGGAAGTAACTGGACCCCAGAAGCACAAAAGCACAGTAAATTTCTTCCACAGTTTACAGCAGGGGATAATTCTGATAGTTTCATTAATATGTTTGAGAGTGGATATAAACAGTATGATGTTGACCAAAGGCTCTAGGTACAGTTGCTGACTCCCTTACTCCATGATAAAGCTGTAACTATTTTGTCCAAAATGTCTGATGTTGACTGTTTTGATTATACTGCTGTTAAGAATTGCTTGTTAGAATTTTTTAAGCTAACACCTGAAACTTATAGGAAAACGTTTTGTGAGCACAGATGCAAAGCAAATGAAAGTGTGTGTGAATATGTTGGTGAACTGAGCACTTATTTTTATAGGTGGGTTAGTGGATCTCAGGTCACCACTTTTGAAGGGCTTTCACACCTTTTGGTCTGATAGAAAATCTGCTACTTCAGAGGAGCTGGGGAAGAAGGGAGACCTATAACTAGCAAGCAGAGCATCTCTGCACAAGAAAGGGACCCCCAGTACTGTTCATGGGTCTAAAGGAACCCATGGTGGGCAGCCCAGACTGCCCCAGCAGAATCTGCCAGTAGCAGGGGAAGCCACTAGTCCAGGTACACTTCCAAGATCTAGGGTTAAATGTTTTGAATGCAACCAGTGGGGCCATGTGGCATACAGATGTCCATGGAGGCAAGGTGGGGAACAAAAGGTGAGAGAGCTAGTTAAGTGGGAAAGACAAAATGCCAATAGTAGGTTGTTGTGGGACAACAGGGGTACCAAACTGCCATCCTGCAGATGTCCTGATAGGGAAGGATTTTGATGAGGCAGTATTATGTGTTAATGCAGTTACATGCAGTCAGGCTTCAAGACAAGCATGTGGGTCTGGTAGCAAGGGGGAGACCCAGACAGACCACATACTTGCACCCAGGACTGGTGAGGTGGTTACTTCAGGGAGGGAGATACCCTGTAGCATTGAGACTAAAGGTGAGCCACAGCTGCTTGTGGGTACTGATGTTCCCTTGGACAGAGTGACTGCAAAGGTAGAGGTGATTAGTAGTACCCAGGCTGACAGTGAGGTACCACTGTCAGAGGATGCCAGACTTCCTGTGGAAGGGGAGCTGGAAAGGGTTACAAAGAGAGAGTTGAGACAGGCTCAGTGCTCAGACTCTACATTGCAAGGCCTGAGGCAGGTAGCTAGTGATGCACCTGATTCTCAAGGGAAGGGGGAATCTGTATACTGGGACAAAGGGTTACTGTATACAGAGTGGACCCCTGAGGGAGGGCTAGAAGGTGAAAGGGTATAACAGTTGGTGGTGCCTAAAGCAGAGTCTGGTGCTTCTATCCATAGCCCATGATATTCCCTTTTCTAGTCATATGGGCATAAAACATAGAGTAATCCATATTATGCAGAACTTCTACTGGCCTGGAATTTCCAGAGATGTAACAGGGTACTGCAAGAACTGTGAGCAGTGCCAAAAGGTAGGCAAGGGAGGTGAAAAGGTGAGCTGCTTTGATGCCTTTGCCTGTGACTGAGGAGCCATTTCAGAGGGTAGCTATGGATATTGTGGGGCCTCTGAGTACCACAAGTTCCACAGAGAAAAAGTATATCCTACTGGTAGTAGATTATGCTACAAGATAACAAGTGGCAGTGGCTTTGCCCTCCACTGAGGCAGAAAAGGTGGAAAATGCTTTGTTAGAGATTTTCAGCAGGGTAGGTTTCCCAAAAGAAATACTGACTGACAAAGGTGTCAGTTTTATGTCAGACCTGCTGGCTTGTCTGTGGAAGTACTGTGGGGTGAAGCACCTGAAGACCACCCCATACCATCCCCAGACTAATGGTCTTGTTTGAGAGGTTAAACTGTACAATCAAGTCCATGCTACAGGCATTTGCAGACCAGTTTAAGAGGGCTAAGGCTTAATATTTGCCTCATCTGTTGTTTGCCTACAGAGAGGAATCCACAGGTTTTTCACCCTTTGAGTTGCTGTATGGGCATAGGGTGAGGGGACCTCTAGATTTAATTTGTGATGAGTAAGAAGGTGAGTGTGAATCTCACAAGGAGTCTGTTGTGGCATATGTACTAAACCTCAGGACAAGGCTCAGGGAACTCATGGGCTTGGCCCAGGAAAACCTGGCAGAAGCCCAACAACAAAAGGTATGGTATAACAGGAATGCTCGAGCTAGAGAGTATGCTGTAGAGCAGCAGGTAATGGTTCTCATTCCTGTCAGACACAACAAGCTGCAAGCAGCTTGAGAGGGACCCTACAATGTGGTAAGAAAGGTAAGTGATGTTAATGACATGGTAGAACTGCTAGGCTGGAGGCAGGGGCACAAATTGTACTACTTTAACATGATGAAACCTTACCATGATAGGGAGGCCCTTGTGCTGAGCATTTGGTGTGGATTGCAAGAGGAGTCTGAAGGAGATCTGGTGACTGATCTCCTCAGTGAGGCTCGGACCAACACTTCAGTGGAAGAGGTAGCAATGTTTCAGCAGCTATCTCCTACCCAGGTTCGAGAAATCCGAGCAGTGTTACAGGAGTTTGGGGACATGTTCACTGGGAAACCAGGGTGCACCCACCTGCTGCAGCACCAGGTGGATACAGGATCCCAAAGGCCTATTAGGCAGGCCCCTTGTAGGGTGCCTAAGAGAGTCAAACTGACTCTGAGGCAGGAGATACAGGAAATGTTGGAACTAGGGGTAATTCTAGAGTCTAACAGTCTCTAATCCTCCCCAGTGGTGCTGGTGCCAAAGAAAGATGGCAGTACCAGGTTCTGTGTGGACTACAGGAAATTAAATAGTCACACAGAGTCAGATGCTTGCCCCATGCCTAGGACAGATGAGGCCCTAGAGCAGCTGGGTAGGGCTAAGTATCTTACAACCATTGATCTTACCAAGGGTTACTGGCAGGTGCCCTTGACTCCCAGTACTAGAGAGAAGTCAGCCTTTGTGACTAGTTTTGGCTTGTAGGAGTTCACAAAGATGCCCTATGGGATGAAAAATGCCCCAGCAACTATCCAGAGGCTGGTAGATCATATCCTAGAAGAAGCAGGAGGGTTTGCCCTTGCTTACCTAGATGATATTGCCATCTACAGCCATTCCTGGCAAGAGCACCTTCAACATGTCAGACAGGTGCTGGGCAAACTACAGAGGGCAGGGTTGACCATTAATCCCAGAAAATGTTAAGTGGGTATGGCAGAGGTCTCCTACCTAGGACATAGAGAGGGGAGTGGCAAGATCAGACCAGAATCTGCCAAAGTGTAAGCCATTCAGGCAAGACCTGCACCTGTTACCAAAAAGTAGGTGAAGGCATTCTTAGGGACAGCAGGGTACTACTTAAAGTTCGTCCCCAGTTATAGTACCATAGCTGCTCCCCTCACAGACCTGACAAGGAAAAACAGGCCAGATGATGTAGTGTGAACCCTAGCATGTGTGCAGGCATTCCAAAAGCTTAAACAAGCTTTGGGAGGACCCCTGTGTTAGCCAGTCCAGATTACAGCAAAGAATTTGTTGTGCAGGTGGATGCTTTGAACCATGGAGCAGGGGCTGTACTTAACTAGATTTCTTCAGAGGGAGAAAAGCACCCAGTGGTTTATCTCAGTCATAGGCTGCAACTCAGGGAGGAATGCTATGCAGCTGTAGAAAAGGAATGTCTAGCCATAGTGTGGGCACTGCAGAAACTTCAGCCTTATCTGTATGGAAGAACATTCACTGTAGTTACAGATCACAATTCCCTAACATGGTTAAACAGAGCCAGCCAGGAAAATTCCAAGATGCTAAGATGGATCCTAGGATTGCAAGTGTATGATATGTCAGTGCAGCACCGCAGTAGGATTAGCAATGCCAACGCAGATGGGATCTCAAGACAGGGAATGGGGTAAGGTATACTTAGATGGACCTAACCCTCTCAAGCTACATTTTTCTAGAGACACTTGAAAAACTAGCTTGAGTTCTCCTGGGGGGTGGGGGGTTGGGGAAGATATGTGAAGATATGTGAAGGCTGCTAACTTAGCCAGATAGAATTTTGTAGATAATTCTGTCATTTGTAAATATTAATATAAGCCACATGCTTGTTCTCTAACATGGAAGAAAATGGTGTTAAATGTTAAATGTCAAAAATGTAACAACAGTGCACTCTGCTGGAAGAAAGCTGATAAGTCAAGCCTTGTATGACTGCTTGATCTCAAACTCAGAGCTGTGATGTCAGAACCAGCAGATTCTATTGTTTTGAGACCAGAGTTATTTGCTAGATTTTACATATATAATGACTTTAATTACTGTGGTTTTCTGACCAGATGCAAGATCAAAGCAATGTAAATGTAGAGTTTCTGTTAGCCTGGAAAATCAGAGAATTGTTAAGAATAATGTAATCTAAAATGAGTCAGCAAGATGTATTATCAATTTAAAGGACTTTCTTGGAGACAGAGAGAGAGAGAGAGCATTTTGCATTTTTCTTCAGAACTGACCACTCACCAGAACTTGCTTTGCTCTGTCGATATGTACGTAGGATCTTAGACTTTAGTGTTGCTTCTAGAAATAGATAGAAAATAATAAGTTTAGTTTAGCTGTTTTCTATATTTATGTCAGACATATTCTACAGTATTATTTTAAGCATTTTCCTGTGATCTCTGAAATCTTGACTAACACTGTGTAGTAAAAAATATTGTCTTGTGTTTTTTATTATTTATTATTAAATATTTGTAAACCTTTCAACTTTGGCTGCTTTGTGTAGAGATAATTTAAGCTCTAGAGTACATTGCATGTATATAGTGGTACTGTACAAAGCCACTCCAAATAAGCCTTGCTGCTCCGTCACACTTACCATTTGGATAACAATATTGCACAGAAATAATTGGACACCCCGTGGTAAGGGCCTTTTTAGTAGCTGATAAGTAAGGGACCTGTTGGTAGTGATTACTATCTTATAGCCTGTACAGAAGGGGCACAGCTAGTGAACCTGTGCCAGCCTTCCCCAGGAGTGTCTGTGTGGTTGTATATAAATCATATCTCAAAGTGTGTGTGTGCATGTGTGTGTGTGTGATTGTGTGTCAGCTACCTGGGCAGGGATGTGAAGCACTAGGTGGGCAGAGAGAGTACTAGGAGGACTTGGCTTGGGACCCTGGCTAAGGACTCCATTCTATAGCTGTGCCAGTGGGTAGTCTTATTGGGGATCTGGAGAGAAAGGGAAAAACCAGCCCCAGACTGACTGTGATCTCTGTGTGCTCTTAAGGGAAATTGTACTTTACTGTGTGTGTATTTGTTATGAGGATGCCCCTCACTGATGTTAGTTGTGAGGATTGAGGCTCCTTGATTACTGAGCCAGTGCATGGGTATCACACCCTGGATAAGTAATATGATCTCCAGTGCTCTATATCTTCTTCTTCTTTCAGCTTTTCCTAGTAAGGGGTCACCACAGTGAATCACCTGTTTCCATCTCTTCCTGTCCTCTGCATCTTGCTCTGTCACACCAACCACCTGCATGTCCTCTCTAACCACATCCATAAACTTTATCTTAGGCTGTCCTTTTTTCCTCTTACCTGGCAGCTTCATCCTTAGCATCCTTTTCCCAATATACCCAACATCCCTCCTCAGCATATGCCCAAACCAACGCAATCTTGCCTCTCTAGCTTTGTCTCCAAACTGTCCAACCTGGGCTGACCCTCTAGTATACTTATTCCTAATCCTGTCTACACTCACCACACCCAGTGCAAATCTTAACATCTTTAACTCTGCCACATCCAGCTCTGACTCCTGCATTTTTGTCAATGCCACTGTCTCCAACCCATATAACATAGCTGGTCTCACTACTCTTTTGTAGACCTTCCCTTTCACTCTTATTGGTACTCAACTGTCACAAATCACTCCTGACACTCTTCTATACCCACTCCACCCTGCCTGTACTCTCTTCTTCACCTCTCTTCCACACACACCATTACTCTGCTCCAAATAAGTATTGCTGCTCAGTCACACTTACCATTTGGATAACAATATTGCACAGTAATAATTGGACACCCCTTGGTAAGGGCCTTTTTAGTAGCTGATAAGTAAGGGTCCTGGTGCCAGTGATTACTACCTTATAGCCTGGACAGAAGGGGCACAGCTAGTCTGTGTGGCTGTATATAAATCATGTCACAAACTTTGTGTGTGTGTATGTGTGTGTGTGTGTGTGTGTGTGTGTGTGTGTGTGTGTGTGTGTGTGTGTGTGTGTGTGAGCTACTTGGGATGGGATGTGAAGCACTGGTTGGACAGAGAGAGAGTGCTAGGAGGACTTGGCTTGGGACCCTGGCTAAGGACCCCACTCTATAGCTGTGCCAGTGGGGAGTCTTATTGGGGATTTGGAGAGAAAGGGAGAAACCAGCCCCAGACTGACTGTGATCTCTGTGTGCTCTTAAGAGAAATTGTACTTTACTGTGTGTTTATTTGTTATCCTTTTCAATGTGGATGCCCCTCACTGGTGTTAGTGGTGAGGACTGTGGTTCCTTGATTACTGGGCCAGTGCATGGGAGTCACAGCCTGGATAAGTAATATGATCTCCAGTGCTCTATATAGTTATTGTTATTTATAATTATCTTGATATTGTTCTTTAGCTTTTTTAAAATTGGGTGGACAAGTATTAATAAAATCTGTAGTTTGTTAGATTAGAACCTAGGCTTATCTGTATTGTAGGCATTAACTCATACTATTTGCTATAGGGAAGGTTGGGCAGCAAGTGTATTTCTACAGTCATTACTATGCAGAGTGCTCATTACAATGAGACCTTGTTTGTCAGATATGCTCATTAGTTATATATATGCATTAAAGAGTTGAGTGTTAAACCACATATGTGTGCGACATGAAAGTTCAGAAAATAAATGCTTAATTGTAAAACCATAATTCTACTGATACCCTCAGTTAGATATTTAATATATATGATATCCTGTGTATGCTCAATGTACCTGCTATATACATTTATTTGTATGTGTAATTATTTATCTATTGTGCATTTTTATATAAAGTGTAAAAGCATTAATAAAACATTTGATTTTGTTGGATTAGAACCCTAGCTCACTTGTATTGCAGCCCTTAACTTACAGCTGCTGCTACAGGAAGAACTAGACAACTGCTGTATATTTTCTCATTCATTACTATGTATGTGTGCTGACCGCTGCACAAAGGTGCTTAGTGTGTTTGAATGGTGGAAGACCACACATAATACACTGTATGCTTGTTGAAACTGACAATGTCTGCTAGTTGTCTGGACCATTACACCATGTTTGTGCAGATGTGAGCATTGGACTAATGAGATAGGCAAAGGTCAACATGCATTTATTGCAAAAAGTGTTTATTAATTTTAATCACTAAAAGGTAGATGTGGGACTTGAACTTTGATCTACATAGACTATGTGCTGTGTGACTCATCATGTTACCACATGTGCTAACACACACACCTCATTCATTGTTTTAATTTATGCTCTCTTTTTCATAGAAGCAACTTCCATTAATTACATTTTTTTTTTGCTGTTTAACTCTATTTGTGCTAACTCGTACATCATGCAAATATTAATATATAAAAAAATTTTAAAAAGGAAACATAAACAACATTACAAATACTTTGTAACACACCTTACAGATTTTTACAGAAGTCTGGATTTGAACTGTCAGGCTAATGAAACTACAAAGCACACTGGGTATGTCTTATCTCCCTTTGCCACAGAAACAACTTTGCAGCAATAATGCAAGTCATTGTGCATAAAAGCAAGTCTCATTTCCTCCACAGCATTAAGAAGAAATACACACTTGTAAATTCTCACTTATTTGTATGTGTTGCTTACATATTTAGTGCAATAAGTGATCACACAAACAGTTACGAATATTGTTTGCACCAATACAGCTGTTTTCTCTTTGTATTGTGTTCATTCTTCCCTTATTTGTGCTGTACTCTCAGCCATGCAGTCTAAAGGGCATTTTGTATCATTCTCATTAAAATGTATATGATATAATTACATGCCAGTAAAATATAGTTTTCAGCAAATGCAGGAGAGTTTTAGTGAACAGAAATGAGAAATGTCTGCTGTTCACTTCCATTTAACAGCTTGCTACAGTTACTTCAACACTTTGTAAGTGTATCCTGGGTGACACATCCACTGCAGATAGGGTAGTCTGAATTGTTGTTGTGTCTTCCTTCTCCCTACCACCAATCATTCACAGTTGCAATCCATTAGCAACTAACACTGAGCTAGTACCTACAATATGTTTAAATAAACCTGTTACGCAAAGTCAAAAGTTTGGCAATCAGCAATTCTAATGAGTTCACACCTCATTGCATCTTCACCATGTTCAGAGGCCTCAATCTACACTATAACAAGGTAACTGTGTAGCTAGGAAACTTGAAGGTGAGGATATGTGTGCATTTGGAGAACACATAAGATTGCTATTCATTTGGATTTATCTGCAAAGAAGGCTTCTGATCTTGCTAAGGTATGATCATATTTTTCAAATGCATTATAGATTTGTTAACATATTACAAAGAAAATGTTTATATATGTGCATTAAAAATGAAAGTTTTATCTGTATGCACTTATTATAGTTCACTGTTGGCATAGGCATTTTGGGCAGACATTCTTTCTCAGACAGACAGCCTAATAACTTTTCAGCACAAGTGTTATCATACAATTTTCCTATGTTATTTCAGGGAAATGTAATGCATTATATTGCCAAAGACACAGGGGTGTTATGCTTCTAAGATGGCCCATAGACACCTCCACGGGACTTCTGGGCACAGTGAGAGGTGACTGGCAATCGTATAAAATTGACCTTTCTGTTTAAAATTTGTACATATTTTGTAAGAAATGTGTTAAAAGCATATGTAACAATTGAATTATGTGTTATTCCTTGGTTTGTACAAACTTTTCATTTGCCTTTTTATTTGTGGGGTGGGGGAGCCAAGTACCATTTGTCTGTTGCCACAACAAAGGTTGTATGCATTTAAAGAAGTTCAACACTTACCTTGATATGCTAGCAGTTACAAGAATTTTTATTCAGTGCTGACTCTGTATGATGCTAGCAGTACACAGCTGTTATGTGGGTAAGTGAAGGTTATGTGCATTGTCTGGCATCAGTGTTACTGTATGTATGTATGTGAACAGGATGAAGGTTTTACACCCTTAGGTGGTGAGAGTGTGTGCTATCATTTGCCTCTTGGCAAGGGTGTGGGCATATTGTGCATGTCTGCATCTACCAACACCCAGAGCACCTGGTGGTTCCCCCTCTGACTCCTCACCTGTGTGTGGCTGTGGTGACCTTGCCAGTGGTGGTGGGATGTGTGCCCCTTCCCCTTGGTGTTCCCGCTGAAACAGTTTTCTCAGAATAGTATTGTGAAGGATAGCACAAACAGTGAAAAGTTCAGGACAAGTACAGGGATTGTACTACAGGGCTTCTCCAGATGTATCTAGGCACCAGAACCTAGACTTCAACAGCCCAAACACACACTCTATGATATTTCTCATTTGAATGCATTCCTCCTTACAGTGCTCTTTGGTGGGTGGGTATGCATTTCTGATGGGTGTCATCAGCTATGGCTTGAGTGCATAACCTGCATCCCACAGTTAATGACCCTGTGGGATATCCCTCCTACAAAACTTCTGATAAAGTTGAGAGGTGTGCCAGATATGGGAGTCATGGTAACTGCCTTACATTCAGGATGATTCCCTTAGCATTACACATGACCTGGCAGTTAATGGAGTGGTAGCCCATTCTATTTATGTACACCCTTTCCCGGGCCCTGGGTGCTGCTTTGATTTCAATGTGTGTGCAGTCTATGGCACCCAAGACTTCGGGGTAGTGTGCTACAAGGTAAAAATCCTGCATAGTTGTAGCTCTGTCCTAAACATACCTCTCAATCTATTAGCAAAAGAAATCTGGGCAAAGCCTTAAATAATGGGGAGCAAAGGCCCAAAAATAGGGATAGATTTGAAATATTGCTCTTATAAACTTAGAATGTTGCTAGAATAACAGGATTTGAGTTAAAATGCATTTCTGAAGGATGTGGAGTCAGAAACTCCAATGCATGTCATTATTTAGTGATGTCAATCCACAACAATTTGTCCCAAAACCACAAAGTTTTATGAAGAAGAGATCAAAAATATGAAGCAAAAATCTGGATGTTTTGCGAAAATCTGGCAGTTGAGAACTATGGTCCTAGGGTGTTTGGGGAAAATATATGTAGTCACTGGCATGTCACAGCATACCATTCAAGAACTGATGTAGGATCCTGGATGCTGATGCCTGTGACACCCCCAGCATATCCCGTTGGTCTCTGAAAAGTTTCTATAGATAATATTCTAAGTGCTATACATACCTTACTCTCCTCAGGTATTGCTTCCACTTGGCTTGCCCTAACTCTCAGTTGAGGATGACAGAGGTTGCAGAGTTCCTGCAGTGTGTCTCTATCCACCCTGTAGTGCTCTACATTTTCCACCTCATGCAGACAATGAAAAGTTAAACAGGATCTAAACACCCTTCTCCTTCTTGACCGACGTCTATTAGTGCAACAGCAGGATAGACTTTGGCCTGTTGCACATACACATGTATAACAGCAACAGCAGCCCTAACATTCTTTGTGTGTAGAGTAGTTTCCATGGCTGTATTCCAGTAGGTTTTGGAATTCGCAGGCAAAACCTGCACTGAGTCTACACAATAGCTTTACAGCTTGTTGAACAGCTCCTCCATCTTGGATTGGTTGATTAGCATACAATTTAGCTGCTTCTGCTATAATTAGCATGCCATGATATTTACTGTATTTGCATGGCTCTGCACAGTGTGTAGAGCCACTTACCGATTATTTCAGGATGCGTTCCTAGTTCTGGAAGTAAGAGGATAATATATTTTGCAGTATGTACACTAAAAATAACAGTTTTTTGTATGCAGCTATTCTGGTTTATTTACAAGGAAAACAAAAACATGAAGAGAGGCATGCAAAGCTATTTCTTCCAAAGTTAAGATCAGCAATTACAGGATCCCAGAATGAGCAGTGTTTTCCACAACACTGCACAGTAAACAGACAGCATTTACAAATACCAGCCTTGTTTTATTTTCAGCATGCTCTTTAATTAGCAGACAAGGGTAAGTCCATTTTTCCTCTTTACAAAACAACAGCTCATGTTCCTTTTCAGGTTTTAGGGACATCTATACTGCTTTTGTCCTTGCCATGTAGAACCCTGAAGACTTCTAATCTGAACCCTCTCTAGAACCAGAGGTCCTTGTACCCTTTTAAACCACAATCCAGACTCAATAGCGTCTTGGACATTTATGCTATTTCCTTATATCTTTTGAAATAAAAGCTAGACTGCATTGCTTCATGGTTATGTCAGAAGCTGCATTTAAGCCCATCACTTTCACATAAGGTACTTGCCCCAAGGCAGTACATGGTATGGCCCAGGTCTGCATTGATCTTTTGATATATTTGCTATAATACCTGAATCTCCAAGGTAAAAAAGTTATAGCTTTTTTGAAAAGCAAAACTTTCCCTCATCATTCCCCAAAAAACTTTCTGAGTTGCCCCGTGGTTATATAAACTGTAGAAATAGCAATAAAAGTTGCAACAACATAACCCTGCACTCTAACATAACAAAACAAGCCTGTGAAACCACTGTTATAGCTTCTAATGTCACATGACATTATTTAGAAATCAGAAACATTACGTTTCTTTTCTTTGCTCCATTAAATGAAGATCTCAATAACATTTTACTGATGCATCATGTTCTGGATCCTCAAAGTTTGCCTCTACCAAAGTTACAACCAAATTGTCAAGTTTCCTTAAATAAGAACATTTTCTCTTTCTCTTAGCTGGGTGAACATTTCAAGCCACAAAACTCAACCTTTATTTATAAGGAAATATCTAATTAGCAATTTTCCTAGTGTAATAACAGATGTGAACATCAAAGTGAAAAAAAATCCTATGAATCAACTGAATACATATATTCAAAATAAATGCTAAATGAAATGCTTTTCTGACTCAAACTATCTATATTGAACAACCAGCTATAACAACTATATGTATGAAATTTCAATGTTAAATTAATTATCCACATATTTTAAAAATCCATCTAACATTTTTTTTTAATATGCCCTGTCTGCAAGGCAAGCAATTTGTCTGAAAGATATCCATTGATAGCAAGGAAAAAAACACTAGCTATCTTATATAATTTTCTTAGCCTCTCTCCTCTCCTACTGGAACTATGCAGGTAGGATGACATCATCTTTGTATAAATAAAAGTTTGACTTAGGTTCATAGGCTCATAGGTATGTACTAGGCTATCGGCCCTATGGCCTATATAAGCCTAGCCAAACGAGGTTCCCTGCTTTCGCCACCCAAGAAAATTATTTTCCTGTGCCCCTATCGAGCAGCACCACAGCAGTGATTCCCAGGGTGAATTTCCTGTTTCCCATCCAATCGTCAAGATTTCTCTTAAAGACGGTTAATGAAGAGCTCTGCTTGACATGAATGGGTAGCCTGTTCCAGAGTAGGGGAAGTCTCTGGGACAGGAATCTATCCCTCCAGCATGTTCTGTTTATTGTGGTGACAAGGTTTAGGTCCCTGGAGTGTGTGGCTGAGAGATTGGGATTTCTTTAAGTGGAGCATGTCCATCAGGTCTGGGTTAGACATGGCTTTGTACATTAGGCAGAGGTCGCCTCGGAGTAGGCGATATGCGACTGAGTAGAGCTGGAGTTTTTTCAGATGGTCTGCATATGGCATCTGTTTGAGGATGGTAATCCTCCTAATGAGGTATTTCTGTGGCCTTTCTAGTTGTTGCAGATGTCTTGCGACATACATGCCAAATGGGCTGTTGTACTCTATAATGGGTTTGATGAGGGATGAGTAGAGAGGAATGATGACCTTTCCTTTTCTGGAAGAGAACCCCTTTGTGATGAGGTGTGCCATGTAGAAGGATTTCCTGACTACTGTGGTGACATGATTATCACTGTCCACCTGTGTCCCAAGGTCTCATATCACACTTTCGGTGTTTAGTAGGCTATTAGTATGGTGTTTTTCCCAAAAGGGATGACAATGCACTTCTTGGCATTGAGCTTTAGGCCATGACTTTGACACCAAGCATCAGTCTCAGGGAGGCCTCTTTGTAGAATGTTCACATCCTTAGGCAAATCTATTATGGCTCCTAGTTTGCAGTCATCTGAGAATTTCATTAGCTAGACACCAGATGTATTAACCTGGACTTCAGAGAAGTAGATACTGAACTGGAGAGGACCCAGGACTGAACGCTGTGGTTCTCCACTTGTCAATGGTCAGAAGTCAGATTTGGAGTCGGCTACTTTCACTATGTGGGTTCTGTCAGTGAGCCAGTTGGCCATCCATCTTGTGACATATGGATTTATGCCCAGTTCAGTGAGTTTATCTATAATACCAGAGTGAGGGATGGTGTCGAAAGCCTTGGCAAGATTAAGATAGGCTGTGTGCACCACCTTATCTTTGTCTACGGCTCTGGTGACTGCTTCGAAGAAGTCAATCAGGTATAGGAGGCAGGATCTACCTTTTACAAACCCAAACTAAGTGGGGTCCAGAGTTTGGAGGTTACCTATGTCTTTGTTTATAAGCTCCAGGATGATGTGTTCTATGGCCTTGCAGACCAGGCTCGTCAGGCTAATGGGGTGGTAGTTCCCAGGGTCAGTGGTGGCACCCCCTTTGTGGAGTGGGATAACCATTGCTGTGTGCCATTCAAGAGGCACAAAGCCTGAAGTGAGGCTATGGTTTAACATGGCACTTAGTTGGGGTGCAAGTTTGCTTTGTAATTCGTGCAGAATGCAGCCTGGGATGTTGTCTGGTCCCATGGATGCTGTGTTCTTGGCTTTGGAGAGTGCGATCTTTACCTGTGCGTCCATAATTACAGGGGCTTTGCAATCTTCCGGTATGGAGATGGGCCCTTTGGGGAGTGGGGGGGGGGTAAAGTTTGCACTGAACCTATCTGCCAGGATGTTGGCAATATCAGTTGGTTTGGTAAATGTAGTGCGATTGTCCCGTAGTTCCAAACAGATCTGAGTGTTTTCATTGAGATTCTTGACATAACTGTAGAAAGTTTTGTGGTTGTCTTTAGAATTTATGGCGATTTTATTTTTGTAACTAGTTTTGAAGGATTTTATGAGGAATCTCAGCTTCTTGCTGAGGCTGACCAGGGAGTTCCTGCAATCATGGGATTTTACTCTTTTTTGCAACAGTTTCTTCCTTCTATTGTAGAGTTTGTTTATTGCAGATAAAATAAAGCAATACTA
This sequence comes from Protopterus annectens, assembly GCF_019279795.1. Taxonomy (NCBI): domain Eukaryota; kingdom Metazoa; phylum Chordata; order Ceratodontiformes; family Protopteridae; genus Protopterus; species Protopterus annectens. Next base: position 178,029,863 of record NC_056751.1, read on the forward strand.
TCATGCTTTGCCATTTAATTATATCATTCTAAAATGCAAATTTACACCCGTAACTTCATAACATATCAGAAGAAAACCAATGTTTCACCTTTGATTGAAATTAAAAAGATATCCCACATAAAAATATTTTTAACCATGTCCATTGTAGACTTGGGACTGTCCAGTGAACCTCTGGAGATGAGTAAAACCTCCCAGCTCTCTCTCTCCATTTGATTAACTAATATACTACTAAGATACCCCACATATATTGCAGTTTGTTATCTGTATAATAAAACTTTTTAATGTAAACGTCCAGTTAGCAGTGAGCAAACTCTGAAAACAAAAAGTGCATTACATCATTTTAGTTACAATACCTATACACATTCATTTCATGCAATTTACAGAATTAAGTTTAATATCATTAAAACTTATAATTGACACATATATGCCAACACAGTTATTTTCCTGACTACTTTTGAATTAACAAAATGCATCAGTTTTGCTTTCACTTGAAACAACTGAGTGCACTTGCACCAAACTTACAAAAACAGTTACCATTTTTGTACCCTTAAGTTTCATATCTTATTAACAGCATTCTGTCCTACCTAAAGAAGCACTAATTTCTTATCAGTGATACACGTATATAACCAGGGTATTAAAATCAGTGCATTATACTCCATGTCTAAAGATAACAGTTACAAGGGTCTTCTCACTGTATTAGTCCAAGTGCCATAATACATTTTATGTTTGTGGTTATGTTGCAAAAAAATGCATTTTTCATGCATAATGATGAAAGTACGATTTACAAAAATGATTATTTTCCATTAACATAGGGTTCGGTATATCATCTGGTCACTTTAGTCATACTGTGGCTTTTGTTGCTAAATCATGCATGGTTTAAGGGCAGGATACTCTTCTTGACTCACTCATCTTCAAAATGTCTTTAGCTTACTTAGAAGAGACCTTTCTGCATTTTTTTATACTATCTATTAAATTAACATCTATATTAGGCAGTTTTACAATAATTGTATTCTTCTTATTGCATGCTGAATCACACTCATGAATGTCCATTATTGCTTCCTAATTATAACAAAATGTTAAAATTCACATGGCAAGTATACCCTCAAAGCATCTTGCTAAAATATTCAAAATGTGTTGTACCTCATCTACACTATCGCACAGAAGTGAGAAATTGTGCTTTCTGTGCAGTAAAATCACTGTTAGAAATCATATCCATCTCCAACCTTGTTGACTTTAAACTTTCAGCAAAGTTACAACATTGTGTCTTGAACCTTAAAAATGTCAAGCTACACTGATATGCAATTTGGTTACCTGTCAGTTATAGCTAATTCAGGAATACAATGTCCGTGGGCTGTCTCTATCAGCTCACATGTACCGCTGTCCAAATAGCCAATGTATCTTGTACATAAGCTATATAGTCTCATCTTGTTACCAATAATATGAATATTCTTCTGTCGTGCTGTGTCTAAATAGTCCACCTTTTCCCATAGGCAGCTTTAACTCGGCCAACAAATCGATTTAAGCCTGGATTTTCCTTTTGCAGTTGCTCAGTGACACCACCAGACAAATCTGTGGATGTACTTCCTCTGCAGCCTCAGCTATGCTGTTATTCAGTTTAACTATTACTTTATTCCTGTATCAGAGACCGCAATAAAGTTCCCTATAAAGGAAGATATTATCATCTTAGCCCCAGTCACCATGTTATCCGCATGCATGTCTAACAATCTTTTTACTACTTTTTTGACTTCTTTGCTTTCTTCCCAAAGTTAGGCATTAATAATGATACAAATCACCAAACAATAGTATTTACTGTACTTAACTTCCAAACTTTTAACTTGTTTACCAAAAATCCATAACTGGGAGTGACCACGAAACTCATCTCTTTATGGCACAATCATATGTCCTCAAAATGTTTTATTTATTCAGTCTTACTTTGAACCCTGTACAAAATATCCAAGGTTGTTGTCTCAGCAAAAAGCAGGTATTCATGTCAACCCCCAAGAGAAATGGATAAAGGATATTCAGTAAGGATGTGACAGGTGTAAATAGAGAGGGAAAAGAGGGCAAATAGCAAAAGAGAGATCACAAGCAGATAGAAAAATAGAAGGAAGCAGAGCACAGGATTTCAAAAGATATATAACAGCTATCAATATACCTCAGAAATTAAGGGGGTGAGAACTGGAAGGAGGAGAATGCATATGGGAGAAGGATTTAAAGAGAAATATAGGTTTATGCAACAAAACTGAACAAAGCAGACATATGACAACATAGAGTTTCTCAGAATAAAACCTATAAAAGGTCTATGGATGGAAATATGATTAGGCATCTTATGGGAGAGGACACCAGGAGAAATAGAAAGAAAAGCTAGCTGTGTGGATGAAGTAAGGCATTAGTGTAAAGGACTAGAAAGGAGAGGTAGGTAAAAGGATGGGTTTCTTTTTTAAGAAATTCAGGAAAAATATGGAGTATATGACAGGGCTTTATTATTTCAGAGAGGGCTCTGTGAAAATTTATAAAGATGTAGACCTTGTTATAAAGGGATGATGTAAGTTGAAAGGTGAACTGAAATAAAAGGGAAAAGACAAAAGAAATAGAAAATATATATTAAGAGATTTGGAAAAAACACAGAAAGTTAGAATAGGGAAGACATAAAAGAAGTTGAGAGAAAACCATGGAAAACATAATCCAAAGAATGGGCAAAAATCTATCTCTGGGAAGAAATGGTGGGCATGATGAGAACCCTGAATAGGGCAAGCCTAACAGAAGATGTTTAGGCTAGATTATAACATAGGTGGCATAGAACTTTAGTAAGGGTACTGAAAGAAGGAATGCATTCAGATATCATGCTGCTGGTGAGGTGCTATGGAATGTGCAGGCCAATTACATATATGGTGTGCATGTAAGGAAATCAAACAGCTATGAGAAAAGGCTAGGAGAATCTGGAAGGAGCTATTTCAGAGGGGGATGCTAGATTTATGGTATTTCTGTATGTCTGGGGTTAAAACCAGTAGGAAATGGTCAAAAGAAGAAATTCTGAAATGACAGCTAGCAAATCAAGTAAGTTAGAATGACAACAATGACAGCATGGGAAGAAAGGCAAATAGTATAAATTACAAAAGAGGGGGCAAAAGCATGTATGAATAAGGCAGAACTACAGAATAGAGAGTGGATGGATAGACAGTACAAGATCTAAACTAATAGAATAGATTAAGGATAATATGTAGATAAATAAAACAAAAGAATATACAATAAAATGAATATCAGTAGTTGGGGAAAAATAGTCTAAAAAATAAGCTGGAATGTTGCAATATAGGGTTAAGGGATTTGAAAAGTGTGCAAGAAAAGTTAAAAGGAGGGGTAATGAAAAAGATTGTCTTATTATTAAATGATACAAAATAAATGTTTTAGAAATGCAATATGTGTAATGCTTCGGATAAAGTATATAAATTATGAGTCTTGTATATGGAAATTACCATGTGATACTGAATATTAATCTATTATGTAAATATGGAAATGAAAACAAACAATTGTAAACAATAAAAATTATAAAAAAAAATCAGATAGCTTGCAAACATTGTGCTCAGTCCCATAAATGGAGTTTGTACTGTGTGACTTACATATATCTCTCCACTTTGTTCAAAAATTCTGGACAAAGGCAAAAATAATGAGGGGACAAATGCACAAAAAATAGGGTAACAGTTTTTAAATATTAGTCTAATTCACTTAAATTAATAAAACAATAGGTTTTACATCAACATGCATTTTCTGGTAAGAAATATGAAACTCTGAAGTCTGGTATTATTGACTGACTGATTATAATCCTCTGTAATTTACTAGAAAGTCAAAAATGTTATGAGGGAAAAAGACAAAAATATGAGACAAAACCAGGGATATTCTGCAAAATCAAGAACTGTTGAGAGGTATGGTGGCTTGCACATTGGCCAACAATACTACAACTGATAAAACCAATTGCCATAGAGTTATATCAAATATACACGGATGCAAACCACAAGTGACTTAAGCATGCATAGGGCACTATGTTTTGTTGCAAACATTCTCTTCAACATGTCACTTTCATTTCCCATCTGGAGAATACACCTACTGTTCATAGAATACAGTCTGTGTTTGACAGTTCTACAACTGCTAAAGATAAGCCTTATGACACAGGATTTAAAAAGGTGTTATTATCTTGTTTTCTGATGGAAAATCAGCTTGACATTGGACACACACACAGACACACTTGCACGCACACAAACAATCAGTGTTACGAGTGATTTTGTGTGTGTGCATGTGCACCTACAAGTGTGGCTATACATACCAATGTATGCCTTTGTATCTGAGGTATACTGGCACATGTGCATGCAGATACTAGCACTGCTGTGCAATATAACATTAAATTGTACTTTAGGTACACACTGTTAGTTTTTGAACATATAGTACAGAGTGATCATAATAACAGTCCATAGTGCAAATAGTGCTACATTTGCTAATTACTACTGTTATGCAGTGATGTATATAGGTGTGTAAGTATTTGTCCCATGTGATGCCATTTCAGGTCACACCACTGTAGTGGGAAGTGGAGTATGTTTGTAAAACTGAGCTTGTGTGCACGGTACACAACTATGGGATGTGTTTGTGCATCCTTTAATTTCAAATTTAGTGTCAAGTTGTTTTTCTTTCATTTGTTGTTGATGTTACTACACAGCTATGTTATGCAGCATATCACCTTCACAGCGACATCAAGTGCATGGATTGTGTAATAGGAATGCTGGGCCTCTAGGTGGTGCAGTTGACATAATGGTTAAGGGCTTTACCTCACAGACACAAAGTCTAGAGTTTGCTTCTGGTCATAGGCTCATAGGATCATAGGAAGTTACTAGGCTATTGGCCCTAAAGCCCTTATAAGCCTAGCCAGGATTTTAGCTCATGTTTAGACAAGTCAGCACCCAAAGCCTCTGTCCACCAGGGACACAGGCGGAATCCCAGGAGTGTATTTTTTGTTTCACATCCAGGTATCCAGGTTGCATTTAAAAAGGGATAATTAGGTACTCTGCTTGACGTGGAGAGGGAGTCTATTTCACAGATGGGGGAGTCTCTGTGACACAAATCTGTCCCACCAATAAGTCCTATTGATGTCACAGACCAGGTTGAGGTCACGTGTGTGGGTTACTTGAGTGGAGCTTAACTTGCAGATATGCGGCAGTCCCATCAAGGTTGGGTCTGAGATTGTTTTGTATGCCAGACAGAGGTCACCTCTGAGGAGTCTGCATGAAACTGAGTAGAGGGACAGAGCTTTTAGCCTATCTTTATAGGGTAGATGTCTGAGGCCCTGGATTCTCCTGGTGAGGAACCTCTGTGGTCTCTCCGGCTGCTGCATGTGCTTTGCGAGCTTCATGCCAAAGGGGTCATTGTACACAATAATTGGCCTTATAAGAGAAGAATACAGGGATGTCATGACCTCCTTGTCCCTGGATGAGATACTCTTACTTATGAGGTGGGCCATGTCAAAAGCTTTCCATACAATGGAAGCAACATGGTGGTCAAAAGTTAGGTTGCTATCAACCTGGGTACCCAAATCCCTCATGGCTGATTGTGTGCTTAGGACGTTGTTATTAATGTGATAATATGTGGGGACGTCATTCCCCCAAAGGAGATGATGCATTTTTTGGAATTCAGCTTGAGGCCATGTTCCTGGCATCAGTCATTTGTTCTGGTGTGACCCTCTTGTAGGACATCCACATCACTTGGGGAATTGATGACCATGCTCAGCTTGCAGTTATCTGCAAACTTGGTCAGCCATAAACCACTAGTTTTGGCCTGCACCTCATAGAAGTATATCCCAAATAACAGAGGCTTCAAGACCGATCCCTGGGGTACGCCGCTCGTTACAGTTCTACTGCTTGAGGTGGCTTCCTCTATTTTCATTAGGTGGGTTCTATCAGCCAGTTTGCTACCCATCTGGTAACATATGGATTGATGCCTAGTTGAGAAAGTGTATCTATTATGCCTGAGTGGAGAATAGTGTCAAAGGCTTTGGCCAGGTCAAGGTAGGCGGTGTGCACCATCTTCCCCTCATCCATGGGTTTGGTGACTGTCTCAAAGAAGTCAACTAGATTTAACAGACGACCTCCCCATGACAAAGCCAAACTATGTGGAGTTTAGTGTTTGGAGGTTGCCAATGTCCCTGTTAATGAGGTCCATGATAATCCATTCCATGGCCTTGCAGATCAGGCTACTTAGGCTGATGGATCTATAATTTCCTGGATTGGTGGACACTCCACCTTTGTGTAAAGGTATGACAGTGGCTCTCCTCCACTCGGCTGGGACAAAGCCGGTACTCAGGCTTTGGTTGAACAGGGTGCCTAATGATGCTGCAAGTTCATGCCTGAGTTCATGTAGGATGCAGTCCGGGATGTTATCAGGAACCATGGAGGCTGTATTTTTTTTTCTTTGAGAGGACAGTGAAGACTTGTTCCCTAGAGATAAGGGGAGGGAGGCAGGTACTGGGTATGTCCTAATTTACTGATTGGGGACAGAGAGGTGCCGTTTATGCAGCATTTGTGTATGTGGCGTCCTTGACCACCAGTTCTGAACAGATCTGGGTGCCTCCTTTGAGACTGCGGACATATGTGAAGAAGGCTTTATGATTGTCTCTAGTAGATGTGGCCAATTTGGACTCGACACCGGCTTTAGAGAATTTCATTAGTGCTCTTATTTGCTTGTTCAGGTTAAGGAGAGATTACTTCCAATTGGACACCTGCTCCTTCTTGGTCCTGGACAGCAATTTTTTCCCTTTGTTATATAGTTTATTTATTACAGATGTCCACCAGACAGGTTTACCCTTCTTTGCGGAGGATGATTTTGTCCTGTCGGGTATTCCTGATTCCATGCATCTATATAAATGCTTGTATAGTACTTTGGTGTAGATTGGGACATTGTTGTCAGTTCCTACAGAGGGGGAGTGGGCTGTGAAGCTGTTTATACCATCCCTCAGGAGGTTGTAATCAGCTTTGGAGAAGTTTTTTGTTTGACTGTAGCTGGAGGGTGGTCACGGGAGATGGTGACTTCGAAAGTGACAGCTTATGGTCGATCTTACCAGTGAGGATGATACTGTAGGGGTGCTGCAGTAGTTATTCATGTTGGTTATACCAAGTCCAAGGTATTATCACTTTTTGTGGGGATATGGACTAGCTGTTCCAAGCCATTTGCATTGATAAAGCTGAGGAATCTCTGGGCATTTGTGTTTTGGCATGAGTAGTTTTTCCAGTCTATGGTTGGGTAGTTAAAGTTGCCCAGGATCAAGGTAAAGGGTTGAATCTTGATAGAGTCAAAGAGGTCTAGATAGGTGGAGTGGGCATCTTGAGTAAAATTTGGGAGCATGTAGCTAGCTATGATTTGAATAGGGGTCTTGTCAATGGTTAACTGCACCTGGAGTGTCTCCTGTACATCATATTGTTTGGCCAGCCTGGAGGTGTGTGTGTCTTTAATATATATAGTGAAACTCCACCTCCTTTGGCTTTGCTGCTCACAGTTTGGGGTCTGAATGTATGATAGGATAAGAAATCAGGTAAGGCTGGGGTGCTCTCTGCAGCTTTGAACCAGGTTTCTGTGACTGCACAAATGTTAGCATCTTCCAGGGTTAAGAATGCTTGCAATGAGTGCAGTTTCATGTTTAGACTCCTAGCATTTAGCAGCATGACCTTTAATTTTCATTTTGTTGAAATTTTTATGTTGGTAGTATCAAACTCATGACTTTTCCTAAAAAAGGCACTATGGGGGAGGCAAAGGCCTTCGCTAGAAGCCTGAAGCCCAAGTGAGACAGATGCAGGCCATCTCTAGCAAAGCATCATGGTCTGTCCATCATATCTTCGCAAGCTGTCAGATACTGGATCCCCCTGGAATTACACTAGAAACTAAGCCAATTGCTAAAGTAAATCATTTTCTGTTTGTATTGAGGCATCATTCTGGGTGACAGTAGAATGCTGCTTAAGGTTAGGGACATACCTGCCTGGGACACATATTCAGCGAGCTCAATCATGTCTCTCTTCATATAGTCCAGGGAGGTATGTCTCAAGTCATTCACTCCAACATGGACTATGACAGAGTCATAACAGTGCCTGTTGTTGAGAGACTTGAATACCTGTGTGATATGGTGGATTCTGGCACCTGACAAACAACTAACCTTGACTTTTTCCTTATCCAGGCTGGTGAGAGGCACATCTGTGTGTCTCACAATGGAGTCTCCTAAGACTAATATGTTGGGTTTATGGTTAGGTTTCAGTGGTTGCAAGACACTGGTGTGTGGACTATGCATGGTATGTGGTGTTAAGGTTTATGGAGTTTGCATGTGTTTTGCCTCTGAGGTCTCCTTTGTTTGGGTTTGTTTTTGTTGAGAACCTTTGCATATGTTGGTGTGTGTTGTGGGTGGTGTTTGAGGTGTAGTGATTGTGTTGACAACCTTCTCAGTGCCAGATATACTGGCTTGTCATTGGCTAGACTTGTAATCATCTGCTGACTGTTAGCCAGTATCTACATATGACCCTATGAAGTGCTAACCATGTAAACATATGTTTCTCCTACACCTTTGCACTACAATATTGATGTCTCTGAACTACAGAAGATAGTGTGTGTCTACAGTTTCTTACTTACCCTGTACTCCAGGACTACACATCTGCAATGATGTATGAAAACATTCCAAGGAGTAGAGGGGCTTTTGTGCATTAAATATGTCTCTGGTTTGTGAGTTTCTATGTGCCAGTTCTATGTAATTGTAGATTACAACAGCAAATCCTGCTAAAAAAATTATTATTATGAAACAGCCAGATTGTTATCTTTACTTCATCCAGGGGGTAGTGGTAGTACAAAACCCAAATTACAGCCGTTCAGAGCACTTCAAAGCTATTCTTGTAAATTCAACTGATGTTCCTAGAATTTATATTGCTGAAGCCAAAAAAGGACAGTCATTGAGATGTAACAGAAAATATTTGTATAAAGCAGAACTGAATTCATTTCAAAATTGTGATGTCAGTAAAACTATTAAATGAGACCAAGCAATTCTTGAAGATGAGATAAGCACGTGAGTGCAACTCTTCCTGATTTGCAAGGTCTTTCTGACATAATACCTGCCTTTGACTCTCCTAACTCTTTGCACTGTAGTGTTACATTACCTGGAATGACAAAGCATCTGACTGTGGCTACGTCTACCAAACATGACTTTCAAACAACCAGACATGAAAGATGTTCTAAGATATTTATAAGATGGCATGATTACATCACTAGTTATGATAGCAAGGGCCGATGTGTTCAAACATCTGTACATGTGCATATAGTAAATGTTGCAATGTTTAGTGATGTCATATAAAATATTGACATTTTCAAGTGTGAGTATCCCTTCTAATTATCTTAAAATATGTAGTATATTTAATCTTATACTGTTTTCATGTAAAAGTAAAGCTTAAGGAGATGGATGTAAGGTATACAATTAGGGTAGTACCACTTTAATTAGTAGCTACTCATAAGGCTAAGGTGTATATGGTGTATGGTCTTTCCATGTTCATTAGTTGCTGCCATGACAGTAAATGGTGCAGACTCATCCAGACTGACTCCAGTGCGTTACTGCTGTAAGAACAGTTAATGAGGTTGAGGCACTTAAGAATAAAACCTACAATAGTATGTCAACGTATGTGCATAAACAAACAAGAATCATTAGGAATTGTTCAAGTTTTTTTTTTTATTTCAACTACTTGTTAGCTTCTGGCTGAAAATCTTTACCTTGCATGACCCTGTTTATAAAAGCACTTAAGTTTCATTCGGACCTGTCTATTTAATATTATACATTATGGACAGGGTGTTTCTTCCCACTGAAGTACACTGCATTCCATTTAAGCAGTAAAGCTCAGTATAACTTGCCAATGACTTTAGTAGCTCCACTGAAACAAAAATCATCGTGGGTACCAAAACCATTTGGAAACCGCAGCTAACTTTTTTACTGCTTCTAAGTGGTGAAACGTATCCAAAACAACCACGTCATTTTAAAATCTGTCTCCTACAAATCAATGCAATGAATAATTTAATGTAGCTGTATGCTTCTTGCACTTTTGAAGGGAACCTGCCTGTACATTTGAAACCAACTGCTTTGCTGTTTAACTCAAGCCATGAGAACAATGTTACCAACTGTACTTGCACCATGTACTGTCACTACAACTGTTTCTCCATATTTATGAGAATGCACATGCAGTGTTGGTGCTAGGTTATTTTGTGTCCTAGACAAAACTTATAGCAAAGAAAGTCATCAACAGCCCCCCAAAACATACAGACCACTAGTACCTGGTTGATCATGCCAAACAGTGTATTACAGCATAAAAAAAAAAAAAAAAGTCCCCCAAAAAACTACATCGCCAGTATCTGGTCAACCTTGTCAACATAGTATAAAAAAAAGAAAGTCATCAACAACCCCCAAAATACAGACTACTAGTATGTGGTTGACCATGCCAGTGTATTATAAAAAAAAAAAAAAAACAACAGTCCCCAAAACGCATCGCATCCTTAGTATCTGGGCAACCCTGCCAGGATAGTTTATTAAAAAAAAAAGTCATCATCAGCCCCCAAAACACACACACTACGTAACCTTACCTACTACTAGTATCTGGTTGACCATGCAAGAAGTATTAGAACATCACAAACTGCCTCCAAAACAGCTAGCCCACTGCAGATTTCATCTTCTACTATGATCTGGTTGACGCTGCCAAACTCCAGGCCCAGGATATTAGAAACAAAGAACAAATATATAACCAGTCCACCTTTTCATTTTAAACAGTATCTGGTGGATCCTGCCAAAAATAATAACTAATTAAATACATAAATTATCTGGTAGACCCTGCCAGGAAAAAAAAATTACAAAAAATATCTGGTTGACCCTGCCAGGAAAAAAATGCAATATGTAGTATCTGGTTGGCCCTGCCAGGAAAAATTACAAAATGTATATCTGGTTGGCCCTGCTGAAAAGAAAAACAGAAAAACAAAACAGACAAAATAACCCATTATTTTTTTTCACACTTACCTGAAAATAAACTGTTCTGCTGTCACTGTGGATTAGTTTTCAATTAGCAGTAATAAAATTCACGCCTCAGAAGAAGACTCCACTGCTGCTCTCTCAATCTCTCTCGTTGCTTTATCCAATGCAAAGAGTGGGAAGAGAGCATGAGAACAATAGGACTAATCACCAGCCACGTCCCGTATGTGGCTGCTGACTAAACAGTCCAGTTGAACTCGGATCCCTGCAGTCTCTAGTTAATCTGGACTGATTTTAAAGCAGTCTACCAATGGTAACAGAAAAGTAGGTGTGTTTTTTTTTAAGCGGCACTTAAGCACGCATGCACAGTGCTCCGAGTTCCGTGAATACTCATCACATTTAACTTAATTAGAGAGGTATTATGAGCCACGTGGCTGCACCCTAGGCGAATGCCTAATTCACCTTAATGGTAGCACTGGCCCTTTGCTCATGCTCAGTACATCACAAACTCAGTATCAGTAACACTTATCAGGCCACACAGATGGAACAAAGGTAAACATCTATTATTTCAATGGCATTATTTTTAAAATGTAAATTGTTTTCTTTTAACATCATGTCATCATGCAATGTCATTATACCATGGAAGGTTGGTACGTACTTTATACATTACTCATGGATGTGGAGGCTCTAGTTTGGTATTTTGGACTATACCTTCATGACCAAGCAGTCTCCCCACCCTAACATAAATAAAATATGAATTGTTCTTTTTTTGCCATACACTATTTCCATAATGCAGATCGCACTCCGTATACAACTTCAGGTGAGGTTAAAAACAAATTATTTGCAAGAAAAAAACTTGAGTACTCAAGATGAAACAAAACATTTAAGCATGCTGTTATTGCTACACTAGCAGCAGGCTTTGAAAGTATAAAACAAACAAAAAAAAAACTGCACTAAATGAAAATGCACTTCAGCATATCCCCCCTCCACATGTGCTGCTACAAATGACTATTACTGACCCCTAGTAGCTGGAGTTAAAATGAACCATAAATGCAGACAGCCACACTGACAGATGAGCTGACCACTTTCCATGAACCTGATACTGATGTGTAGGCATCCTTCTTAAGCACGCATACAAGCAGTATATCACAAAGGTGAATCTGCTTACTTGAAGTGGTGCAGAGATGAAAACATTAAGGAATTCAAAGTACACCATGGTGTGAATGCAAAAGGGTTAGAAGTTTCTATTTTAAAATAATGTTACTTGGTACTCATGGTATATCACGACATGGTTGTGCTTAAGGTGTATATTTAGTAGCCATTAAGGTGAAATTCTAGTTTGACCACTCTGGCTATATCATTATGGCCAAACAGTGCCCCATCAGGGGTAAAATATAACTTAAAGGCACTCTACCGTAGTGTATTGCATTCAAAGAACCTGTTGTTGTAGAATAAACTTTGGCTCAGTTAATACTACAGAAATGCATTCTACCAAGTAAAATGTGGATTCACACATTCTGTTGCACACTTTCTTCTTGGAGCTAACATGATCAGCTCAAAATATGCTTAAACAAAACAAAAAAAGGTTAGCCCATTCCTATGGTACAGAAGGAGGAAGTCTGACTACAGACCAGGCAACCTGTTTGATTAGTGACATGGGCAACTGAGAGGTTGGATGTACTGAAGCAATTCATATTAGGCTACTGACACGGAGGTAATTTCAAGCCTAACCATTTCATCCCAGTGTAATAGAAATGTTAGTTATTAACCAATATTGCATTTAGTAAAGACTGCCCATGTTCAGGAGGGTTGTGGTCACTATTATTTATTTATTTATTTTACATTTATTTACCGGGGAGGTCTGACTGGACAGATCTGTCCATTTTCAGTGGAGGCCTGGTGAGAAAAGCTCCAGAAACAATTACTAACATACTATACATAAGATATTTATATGAGCATTGTGGTTTATACATACGGTTATAAAATATAGCAGATAACATGTGATTGTATAACATATTTACATAAGCATAGTGGTTTAGACATGCAATTAAAAGTATAGCAGGTAGTAACATATGATTGTTGTTCATACAGTATGTTTAGTAGGATAATCTTGAAGATGTAATGAAGATAAGAGAAGAAAAACACTAAAAGTTGACATTTGAAGGGAAAGCTGTTTAACAGTCGAGGGGAGAGATAGTGGGTATAGATGGGACAGTGGGGAATAAGTGTCAGTGAGGTGGTAAGCAACATGTGATAATATAGTGCATCTGTGGGAGTTTTAAAGAGGAGGGTGGATAGTGGGTAGGGGAAAGGAGTTAGAATATGTCAGCCAGATGCTAGGCAGTTACAAGTAACGTGTGGTAATATATAGTGCATCTGTGGGAGTTTTAAAGAGGAGGTTGGATAGTGGGTAGGGGAAAGGAGTTAGAATATGTCAGCCATATGCTAGGCAGAAGCATGTCCAAGAGTTGTTTAGATGGGAAATAAGCTGTTTTTTGAAGATAGCTTTGTTAGGTTGTACCCTGATTTGCAGTGGTAGGGAGTTCCAAGTATTGGCAATGTTGCTAGAATACAGGGAGTCACTAGAGCTGTAATGACTTTTGGAAATTACAGTTAGTGCCTTGTTAGTGGATCTAAGTTCACGGTTACTGGAGTAGAGGGTGATCAGGTTTTGTAAGGCTGGAGTTTTGTCAGGTTGGTACAGTATTTGGTTACCTAGAAGAAGTTAGTTTAGAGCTAAAGTGTTAGGGAGTTCCAGCCAGCAAAGTGGGCTTGACAGTGGTGGGTGTGGTAGGAGGAGTTTGTTGTGAATTTTGCTATTTTGTTGTAGCATACTGATAGCTTGTTTAAATCGCTCTTGTTTAGAGTAATTAGGACAGGAGAAGCATACAGTAAGGTAGAGAGAAGATTGGTATGAGCTAGAGAAACTTTACTATTGCTAGTTAGGAAGTTTATACATCTGCAAAGAGTACCTAGTTTTTTTGTTGACTTTGGTTATTGCATGAGCTATGTGTTTGTCAAATTTCATATTATTGTCAGTAATGACCCCTAATAATTTGGTTTGTGTAACAGGGAGATAGAGGTATTATCTCATGCAGAAATAGAGAACGGGGATGTAGGTACTGCTGTTTTGGAAGGATGGAAGAGCATAAGTTGGGTCTTTTTAGGATTTGGTATTAGCTGGGCGTTTGTTACCCAGGTTTCAATGAATGTCTTGATATGAAGTTGTTGGAGGGTGAGGGCAGACCAGATTAAGGTGGAGTTGTCAGTGTATTGAACCAGGTTTGCTAGATAGTTGGCTTTGTGAAGATTATTTGTAAATATAATGAAAAGTAGGGGTCCTAGGATTGATCCTTGGGGTACTCCTAGTTTTACAGGAAGTAGGGGGGAAAGAGACTTTTTCAATGAACAGCTTGTTGTAGTTGGGAGAGATAGTCTTTAAACCATAATAGAGTGGGGGGTAGTTAGTTTTAATTCTGAGAGTGATGTTACAAGCTTTGTATGGGAGACTGTATCATACACCTTTGATAAGTCAAGGAAGACTGCAGACACAAGTTGGCTGTTGTTGCATTGCATATTTACAAGGTTACTAAAATGGATGAGTGCAGTGGCAATGCTATAGTTGGGATGCAATCCATGTTGAGTTTTGGCAAGAAGATTGTTGGAGAGGAGATGTGTTAGGACCTGGGTGTGGATACTTTTTTCCATTATTTTAGCCATTGGCCAAAGTATAGCTATAGGGTGGTTGTTTGTTATTAGCTATAGGGCGGTTGTTTGTTAGGTCAGTGGAGGTGCCCCCTTTGTGTACTGGTATAATGTAGGAAACTTTCCAGAGAAGTGGCACCTTTTGTTCTGAGATTGATCTGTTAATGATTATAGAGAATTTGGCAGGTAGTTTGTCTACTGCTAGGGTGGTGGGTTTAAATTTGGTTAGATGTCTATAGATTGTGTAAGCTGGTACAGGTTGAAGGGTGAAGGAGTTGATGTTATTTGATGGGTCATATAATACAGTGGTGGTTGAGGATGGTGCATCTGTTGACAGCTTTAGTATAGAGTTGGTAAAGAACTCATTGAATTGAGTAGCTGTGTTTATAGATGTGGTGTCTATGTTTGGATGAGGAGTTGGTGATTTACCTGGTTGGAGAATACTGTTCATAGTAGCCCAGGACTTTTGTGGGTTGGTATTTTGCTTAGTTTGAATTTCACTATAGTATTTTTATTTGTCTAGTCTGATTTGTTTTTTTACATTGTTTGTCAGTTGTAAGAATGTTTGCCTATTAGGAGTAGTTTTGTTTTTGCACCAGGTGTCCATTGCTTTGTCCCTTTGTTTCATAAGTTGCCTAGTGCTCTTGGTAAGCCATGGGGCATAGATGGTTTTAGTGCTGCTCTGTCTTGTTGGGGCAAGTTGGTTGAGAAGGCCTAAGAAGATAGTGTTTTAATACTCAACTGCTTCATCTAAAGGAAGTGTGAAAAGAGGGGACCCATTAGAGTGTTTAAGGGCTGTATTAAGGTCATTAGCCCTGAAGGTTTTAGTGTATCTGGTGTGTTTAAGAGAGCTAGTTCTAGTGAGCTTAATTTGGTCTCTGATGAAGAAGGTTGGGAGGTGGTCATTTAGAGTGTCGTTAGTGTACCGAAATTATGGGTGGAAGATGGGCGATTGGTAAGAATCCAGTCTAGTATTGATTCTTTTTTTGAGGTTTTGTCTACCCTAGTAGGAGTCTGTATAAGCTGTGAGAAGCCATAAAGTTTAATATGATTTGAGGGGTGGGGTAATTTAAGTAACGTCCAATCAATATTGAAGTCACCTAGTAATGGTTTCATGGGGGAGGGATTCTGATGTCCAGTGGAGAGGAGATTCTAGGGTTTTGATGTTATCTCCTGGAGGGATATGTGATCCTAAGATATTTAGCTGTTTTTGTGTATTTAGTCTTATCTATCTATCTATCTATCTAATAATGCAGAGATTTCTATGTTAAATAGTTCAACACTGATGTTGTTCTGATAGAGGAGAGTGACTCTGCCTCCTCGTTTAGCTGTACAGTCTTTTTGTAGTATGTTATAACCAGGGGGAAGTTTTCTTTGTTTTTAATGTGTGGTTTAAGCCATGTTTCTGTGAGGAAGATGATGTCAGGTAAGTATAATGCTATGGTTGCATGAATATCAGTGGTTTTGTTAAGGATGCTTCTTATATTATGATTTATTATTAGGATATTGGATTTTTTTCTTAAGTAGGCTAGTATTGGTTCTAGGATGATTCTGATAATTTATAGGACTTGTTATCTGACCTGGGTTGGGGTTGATATCGCCACTGCAAAGCAGGTGACAGAAAATGTTTATAATGGTTTGTAGGTATTTGGAGAAGGCTAAGTCACATTGTATAGATACGCTAGATTTGCTTTGATAATGGAGGAGTGTGTAGTGGGTGTAGGTCATAGATGGTGTGGTTAAAGAGTGAGGGTGAGATGAGTAAGGGATAGTTAGTGAATGCTGGCAGTGAGGTTGCGGTAGGGTGACTTATGTTGGAGATTGTAATGTTGTGGAAATAGGGTGAGGTTAGATGGGCTGTGATGGTGAGTGTTAGTGTAAGAATTATTTGACTGGAGTACAAGTTTGGTTTGTTAGAAGTAGTAGGAGTGTATAGATATAACCCTGTGGAATGTGTAGGGGTCCTGATAGTATATTGATAGGAGGGACTGCAGCAACCTTGTGAGTGGGGAGGTACTATGTGTATAGTGTGCAATATGAGAGCAAAGGAGGGGGAGGGGGTGGTGGTGGTGGTTGTTTGCATGATTGGATGAGGGATGGAGGGTTGGGTACGGGTGTGGTAAGGTTAGGTATAAAGGAAATGAGCTAGGGCATGGGTGGGAATGGGGGTAGGTTAGAGGAGTGGAGCGGGTAGAGCCCTACCTAGGAGGTAAGAGATGGAAAAAAATTATTCAGAAGTCTGACTAAGTAATGAAGGTAAGCAGTGTTATCCGTTAATCACATGGAGTATGCCAGTTACTGTGTTTCCACTATTTATTCACAATGAATGGAAAAATAACTGCTATGAAGGGACTTGGATGACTTTGCAGTAGACAGAAATACTGGAGAATAATAACTGTAGAGGACTGTCCTTCTTACAGGAGGAGCTGCTTATCTGGGCTAAGATTCTGTTGTTTGGTGGTGTTCTGCTGCCACTTAGTGGCAGTTAGTGGCAATGGCAGGAAAAGGAAGAAGGAGAAAAAGACCTTGCAAATGTGCAGGCTATGCCAATGAAATAAAATTAAGTAAAAGCAGTAACAACTAGATGCAGTAATTAGTTAACAGAGAATACACCTACATAAGAAGATTGCAGAGAATAAAAATCTCAGTAGTGAGTCCTTTTGCCTTCAGTTGACTACAGGCTAATTTTCAGAAATTCTTCACTTGGGGGGGGGGGGGGGGCAGCCACATGTGAAGTAGGGCTAGAGATAAGACTCTCAGAGAGTAAAAGTCTCAGAGAGTAAAAGTAAGAGTCTCAGAGAGTAAAAGTCCCAGTAGTGAGTTTTTTTGCCTTCAGTTGTTTGCAGGATAATTGTCAGAAGTTCTTTACATGGGAGGGAGGGGGGGCAGCCACAAGTGAAGTAGAGCTAAAGCTGTATGAAAAAGGAGATAAAAAGAGATGTAACAAGGTCTTGTTGTGGGCAAGCAACAGTAAAAAAATTATATGAGCAAAAGTATTGGGTTGAGGGAAGCTGTGGGTGCATGTGTGTGGAGAATGTGGGAGGTAAGATTATACTATACTATTATGAGGTAAGGTACATGCCAGGTGAGTGAGCACGACATTAATTCTCACTTGTGACACCCTAATAACATTCCTGGGCTACATTCACTACCTTTAGGCTGTATGTAGCTGTGTGTTAGCTTTCAACAGTGGGGAAAAAGCGGAAGGATAAACATACCAGATAATAGTAGAGGAATTAGTAGTTTAGTACAGATACAACCTACAGGGTAACAACAAAGATTCAGGCAATCTATTGGTTAAATACCAATAGCTATTCCTGGTAAGAATTTACAGGGCTCCAGCCACTCGTCCAGGTTCCTTTTGAACAGTGTCCTAGAGGTGCTCTGTTTCACATGACTAGGTAGCCTATTTCAAAGTCACTGGGAGATAAATCTGTCCCTCCAGCATGTCCTATTTAAGTCATAGGCCATATTTAGGTCACTGGAATGGGTGGCTCTAGTCCCATTTGATTTACAGATATGCAGAAAATTCATTAGGTTTTGGTCTGAGATTGCTCTGTAAGGCAGGCATAAGTCTCCAATAAGAAATCTATATGATACAGACTAAAGTGACAGGGACTTTAGTTGGTCTGTGTACAGCACATGCTGGAGTCCCTTAATCTTCTCTGTTAAAAACCTTTGAGGTCTCTCCAATTGCTGCAGGTGCTTTATGCACTACATGCCAAACAGGGCATTATACTCAATCATGGGCCAGATTAATACCAAGTATAGTGGGGTTATAGCCTTTTCTGCTCTCCAGGCGTTGCCTTTACTAATCAAGTGTGCTATGCAGAAAGCCTTCCTTACTACAGTAGACACATGGTGGTCAAAGTTAAGGTTGCTGTCAACTTGTGAACCCAAGTCCCTTACCACTTCATATGTACTTAGGGTATTGTTGTTGATTTGATAGTGTGAAGGGACATTGTTTGAATCAAAGGGAATTGTAGAATAACAGGTGTGCTGTACCTTTAAGAAGCATTTCCAAGATCTGTGTGTGCACATAAATACCAAGCACATGTTAGCTTCAGTGCCATTTTGAAGGTGCAGCCAGAGTGTTAACATCTATGTGCATGATAGCTAGTTTGTTTATAAATTAAAGTTACTTAGCTTTGGTTTGATGTGTTTGCATATAATAAAGCTGCTTGAACACGAACCCACAATGCTCACCTGTTTCTTCCTGATCTGGCAAGTGACAGGAATGATGATGCATTTCTTTGCATTCAGTTTGAGACTGTGACTAAGACACCAGTCTTTGGTATGCGTAAAACCCTCCTGGAGTATACTAACATAATTTGGAGATTCAATAATTGTACCCAGTTTGCAGTCATCTGCAAACTTGGTATTCCACAACCCCTTAGTTTTGACCTGAATTTCTGAGGAGTATATGTCAAATATGGGGGCCCAGCACTGATCCCTGTGGCACCCCACTGGTAACAGGTCTTCTGGTTAATGTGGAGTCACCTACTTTGATAGTGTGTGTCCAGTTTTTGAGCCAGTTAGCAACCCATCTTACAATGAAGGGGTTTACATTCCGTTTGCTAAGTTTATCAGCAATGCCTGAGTGTGGGATTGTGTTGAAAGCCTTTGCCAAGTTGAGGTATGCTGTGTGCACAGATTTGCCCTCATCAATGGCCTTGGTCACATTTTCGAAAAAAATCCTCAAGATTTAACAGGCAGGATCTGCCCTTGACAAAGCCAGATTGGGTAGGATCCAGGGTTTGGTGGTTGCCTATGTCTTTATTTATGAGGTCCATAATGATGTGCTCCATGTCCTTAGATATGATGCTGGTCAGGCTTATGGGTCTGTACTTCCCAGGTCTGTTGCTAGGCCACCTTTGTGGAGGGTAATAAATGCTGCTCTTCTCCATTCTGCAGGAACAAAGCTTGTGGTTTGACCATGATTGAAAAGGGTACATAATGGTAATGCTAGTTTTATGTTTTAGTCTGTTTAGAAGACAGCCTGGGATGCTGTTTGGTCCCACAGAAGCTGTGTATTTTGCCTCGGACAAGGCTTTGAAGACCCGTTCTTCAGAAATGTAGGGTGGGGGGAGTTTGGTTCAAAATTTATGATAGATTTGGAGGGGTTAGAGGGGTGAAATTATTGCTAAACCTATCTGCTAGCAGTTTGCTATCTGTGTGGGGTCAGTGTGTGTGATACCATTGGTCACTAGTTCTGCACATACTTGGGTCCTACCTTTCAGGCTACGTACATAGCTGTAAAAGGCCTTATGGTTATACTTGGCTGTGCTAGCTAAGTTTTTCCTCAAAGAGGCCCTTAGAGGATTTGACAAGTTGTTCTATCTGCCTGTTGAGGGTGAGGAGGGTAATTTTCCATTGTTGGGATCTTGCCTGTTGAGGCTGAGGAGGGTGATTTTCGATTGTTTGGTTCTTGTCTTTGTTTTCATGGACAGCGACATTTTGCATTTATTATAAAGTTTGTTGTTGCTGGATGTCCACCATGGCAACTTGTTTTTACTTGGGGCTTTGGCTTTGATTCTTTCTGGTACAGCTGAGTCTATCCACTTATGCTAGTGATTGCACATGGCTTTAGTGTAAGCTTTGGTGTAGTTACCACTTCCAGCTGGGAGTGGGGTTGTAATGCATTTATACCTTCACCTAGGAGGGTATAGTTTGCCTTGGTGAAGTTTTTTAGTCTGAATTTGCCCTTTGTGAGTTCTAGTGTTAGTGTCAGCTCAAAGGTGACTGATTTGTGGTCAGATTTAACTAATAAGGGTCTGACAGCTGTGGTAGTGCATCCGTTTGACATGTTAGTGAGGACCAGATCTAGTATGTTTGTTCTTCTTATCAGGGTATGAACAATTTGTTCCAGGGCATTTGAGTTAACAAAGTCAAGGAACTGTTGTGATAGTGACTTACAGATAGTGTAGATTTCCCAGTTAATGGTAGGATAATTGAAATCCTCCATAACTAGAGTGTTCAGTAATATTTGGATTGTCTCAAGTTTGGTCAAGTAGGCTTCATGTGCATCATGACCCATGGAGGGGGATCTATAACTGGCTATGACTTGAATGGGGGTCTTACCCACTGTTACCTGAACTTGGAGTAACTCCATGGAGTTGTTCAGTCTAACTAGACGGGACATGAATTTATCTCTAATATAGATAGAAACACTGCCTCCTTTGGTTCTCACATGTTCATTTTGTGGTCTGAAGGTGTGGAAGGCATTGTAGCCTTGCAAGGCCAGGGTACTTTCTGAGGCCTTGAACCAGGTTTCTGTGACTGCACAGACATCTACATCTTCCATAGTTAGAAGTGCTTCCAGGGTGTGCAGTTTTTGGTTTAAGCTGCTAGTGTTTAGGCAGTATGACCCTTATTTTATTATGATTTGCAAATTTCACATCAGTAAGTTTGCTTTCGAGACCTTGCCTAAAAAAGGCACTATGGGAGGCAAGAGCCATTGCCAGCAGCCAAAAACCTAGAGGTGCCAGGTGCAAACCGTCTCTGGCAAAGCAGTGAGGTTTGCCAGCCATGGCTTCCCAGGCTGACAGGAACTGGATCCCCTTTGAATGACACCAAAAACTAAGCAATTTTTGAAATCAGTCATTTTTTGTTTATACTGTGGCATCATTCTAGGTGACGGCAGTATGCTGCTCAAGCCTAGGGACATATCTGCCTGGGACATGTACTCAGAGAGCACAGTCATGTCTCTCTTCATATAGTCCAGTGAGGTACGTCTCAGGTCATTCACTCCAAAATTAATAATAACAGAGTCATAATGGTACTTGTTGCTGGGAGACCTGAGTGCATGCATGATCTGATGAATCCTAGCACCAGACAGGTTGACATTGGCTTACTCATCCTGGAGGGAGGAAAGCCCAAATACATTAGCAACACCTACCTAAAGGTAGATGAGCATCTACAGAAGAGACTGGGCAAGTTCTCACAGCTAATGTTGTGTGCAGCACAATGAACTTGAAGAAGTAGATGTGCATGGGACCATGCACTGCTAGTCCCTACCCAGGCAGTTATCATGAGTTAGTGAACTGCCTAGCAGGAGGGAAGAGTAGGGTGCTCCAAAGGACCTATAGGCTGGCCCACATCATAGCGGATGAGTGTCACTGCACGGGAATGGATGGATCCGTAGGGCCTCTTGGGCATGGAATAATGAGTTGTGGGGGTCTCATCCAGCCCAGGAATGCCTACTTATGTCCCCTGTGGAATGAAAGGGCCATTTGGGTGCAGATAGAGGAGCCACCAGGTGGGAGTCCTGCAGAGTTTGGCAGGGAAGGGATGATTAAATAATGTATACTACAGCTTACTACTAACTAGCCAGCTTTAATCCCACTGACAAAGCCTGAGAGAATAAATGCATGGACCAGGAGCAGGTTTACCATATATAAATCCCAGCCTTGTTGGTATTAAGGCTACTACACCATGTCAAGGTTTTAGCATACTTTCAGTTTTGTAACATTCAAACATGGAGCATTTATTGTCTAATAGTTCCCAATATTTAAATCATAAGAAACTTTCAACATAGTTGAAATCTTACCTAAAATGATGATTAGAATGTACTGGTGGTTAAAATCTGGCTTATTATAAAAATGCTTCAGAATGCAGTACAATTTGCGTTCCATTTCTGAAAACTGTATGGAAAATACATCATGGAAATGCATGACATTGTGAATGTCTGAATTTATACTATGGTCAGATGAAGGAAAACATTACTGAGCTAGTTGCTTTTATGTAGCATGGCTAGTTCCACTTTCAACACTTTCACTAATTCTCTATATTCAGCTCTTTGCAGTTATCATCTTAATTAAATTGTTATCCCTGAAATTAAAGAGCTGAACCAGTCCACTGGTCAAACCCTGCTTTTTCTTCATTGTACCAGGTAATCAAGGAAGCATCTTTACCTGAGAGATCCTTCCCCTCAGTAGTAACCAAAGCACTTCAATTTGGAAAACAAATTCACACTTCAGGATCAAACCTTTTGATCAATCCTTTTACTTACAGCATTCTTAAGGTGGTTTTATCCCTGTCCCCAAACTCACATTCATCTTTTTGTTCCCAGCAGCAAAGCCTTGTTGGGGAACCACAAGGGAATGCGAGTAAGAAGCACGCACTGATGAGAACACCAGGTCCCTGACATTATTTCTCCCCTTAAAAATTTCAAATAGTTTAAACCTTTATACTTAGTAAGGCATTTTTAGAAAGATGAAAAGAATACCCTTCCACTTCAAGGTTATTCTGTTTCTGTTCTAGCACTGCAAGGAGATATTCTTATTTCAGGCCTGTGGGTGAGATGGCATGAAGGGAAAAGAGGTAAAAGTGAATAACTCATCCTGAGTCATGGAGCAAATAGCAGAATCCATTCAAAATCTCATAACAATGATTCAGAAGATTTTAAAAGACACCATGATGTTGAGGGAAGCTAGCCTGAAAGTAGAATAATAAATGTCAAGTCCTTGGTTCTGACTGTGCTTCTCAAACATTTTGGAAATATAGAGTATATTTTAGAGCATTTATTATAACTGTAATTGCATTAATATTGCTACAACTCAAGTGCTCTAGGTTGCACTGCGTCTGAAGTGTTTGTGTGTTTTAGCTGCTTTTCTGTATATATAAACTTCTCTGTATATGTAGACTAGCTACTTATTCTGCTGTGTTTCTGCCTCTTAAATCGTTTTTCAGTTGTGCGCTTGCCTTGCTTCATTTAAAAAGTTTTAAATTGCTAATTTTGTAGAGTTTTAATTGCATTTACTGTTTCGGACTACACACTCAAGTGTGTTAGCCTTTTCTGTGTTTATTTACTCTATTATTGCATTGTTTAGCCTGTTTCAACAACAACAAAAAAATACTATTTTGTTTGCTCGTTTCCCACCTTTCCTAG
The DNA here is from genome assembly GCF_019279795.1 of Protopterus annectens. NCBI lineage: Eukaryota > Metazoa > Chordata > Ceratodontiformes > Protopteridae > Protopterus > Protopterus annectens. The sequence continues at coordinate 178,053,469 of NC_056751.1, forward strand.
CCAGTCCATATCCCAGGCTTTGCTTGTCTCAGGACTTTATTTTCTGTGCTCAGAGCTATCCAGACCTTGCTGTGGTAGTGAGAAGTCCTACTGCTTACCAGTGGGACTGGTGAGCATTGTATTGCCTATCTAACGCTAGAGGAGTGGTTTCCAGCTCTGCAATTGTAATTTTATTAGCCTTTTTGGGCTGATTTCTATCCCTTTCAATTTTCTGGCTTAAAAATGTGTGTGTTGGCACATTTTTCTCATCGTGCAGCTCTGCGAGGCTACAGTTAAACTATTCCAGGTGCCAGAAAGTCTGCTCTTCAAATTTTCCCTTAGAACTAGCTGGTTTCTCAGTAGTAGCACTAACATCTGAACCCCTGTGACTAGCTCTTGCTCTAGAACCTGCTGGAATGCACTAGGAAGCCTGAAACTGATTCAAGCACTCAGCTCCCCTTGTCAATAAGGAGAAATTAATTATAGGCACTAAACAGCCTATAGTTGCGAAGGACCTTGCAAAGGTAAGGGAAAACAGCTCTTAAACTTTACAAGAAAGCACTAGGAAGCCTGAAACTGATTCAAGCACTCAGCTCTCCTTGTAAATAAGGAGAAATTAACCATAGGCACTAAACAGCCTATAATTGCAGAGATCCTTGCAAAGGTAAGAGAAAACAGCTCTTATATTTTACAAAAAAGCACCTAAACAGGCATGTCCAAGGGTCAGCTTCCGGTGATTTCTCCTGTCCACCTGGTGAATCTGGGCATACTGGGGCAGTGCGGCAACTGCCTCATGTACACAGACAATCCTCTCCTCCTACCACCCAACACTACAACCTATGAGAGATGCACTTACATAGCCAAACTGGAAGCTAAGCCCTCTCCGGCCAAGATTGTGCTGGACAGTCAAGAGGAGAAGGTTAACACCTGCATTACACCTCAAGCAACTCATAGCACTTCAAAACCCACACCATCAACACCCACATATAGCAACACTAAACCCACATATGTGGAGGCCCTTGACATTAACCTGCCCAAGCAACAAGGACCTCCGAAGCTGAAACGCAAACAAACACCAGTCACAACCAAAGTGACACATTGCTCACAACACCAGTGTGCCACCCAACAACAGCCCCTAAGGGAAGACAATGTACCCAACACTTTAGTCATAGGTGACTCTATAGTCAGGCACACTGATGTCCCACTTACCAGGCTGAACAAGGAGAAAATTACAGTCAGTTGCCTGTCGGGTGCCAGGATCCGCCACATAATGCATGCACTCAAGTCACTCCACAACAAGTACAAATATGACTCTGTCATTGTCCATGCTGGAGTGAATGACTTGAGGCGTACCTCCCTGGACTACATGAAAAGAGACATGGAAGAGCTCTTAGATCATGTGACCAAGGCAGGTATGACCCTAGCCCTGAGTAGTATCCTGCCTTCGCCCAGAATGATACCACAGTATAAGGACAAAATGATTGCCTTCAACAATTGGCTAAGATTCTGGTGTCATTCAAAGGGGATCTAGTATTTGTCTGCCTGGGAAGACATGATCGACAAACCATGATGCTTTGCCAGAGATGGTCTCCACCTGTCACCCCTGGGATTCAGGTTACTGGCTAAAGCTCTTGCCACCCCTATAGTGCCTTTTTTAGGCAAGGTTCAAAGGATAAAACCACCACCATAACAGATACAAGCATGCAAAATCTGAAGGTAATGCTACTCAATGCTAGAAGTCTAAACCTCAAAATGCACTCTCTCGAGGCACTCCTAAAAATGGAGAACATCGATATCTGTGCAGTAACTGAGACGTGATTCAAGGCTCCAGAGTGCACCCCTGCAATACCAGGCTACAATTCTTACCACACTTTTTGGCCACAAAACCAAGACCGAAACACTAAAGCTGGAGGAGTGTCCATATTCACCAAGAATATTCACACCTCCAGGCTAGTTGCCCAACACAATGCATCTGAAATTCTCCAGGTGCAACTAACACTAGGTAAGACTGCAATCCAAATTGTAGCTTGCTACAGATCCCCCACCATGCCCCAAGATTCTCACTACACCTTTCTAAACATATTGGAAAATATTAAGATACAAACACCCTAATACTGGGTGATTTCAACTACCCTGCCATTAATTGGGAAAACTACTCGGGTACCAACTCCTTTTCCCAACGGTTCATGGAATTCATAAATTCCAATGCCCTGGATCAACTAATCCATTGTCCCACCAGGGGAGCCAATATCCTAGACCTAGTCATTACCAACATGGGAGATAGATGCTCCACACCAGTGGTCACCCCCTCATTGGTCAGGTCTGACCATAAGCAAATCACCTTTGACATCCACATCCCACCCCCACCCCCAGTAAGGAAACCTCCTTAAAAAACTTCCCCAAAGCCAACTTCATGCTACTGAAGTCAGAAGTGACAAACTTCACAACACCCATGCAGACGGGATCTGGAAGTTCGACTGCAGAATCCTACACTAAGGCACTGTACAAGCACATCCACTCGTACATGAATCGTGCCATCCCAAATAGAACCAAGATGCTCTTCTTCAAAAAAAGGAAGCCAATCTGGTGGTCCCCTGCTATAAACAAACTATACAACAGAAGGAAGAAACTGTTGCAGAAAAGAGGAAAATACCAGGATGCAAAAAACGCCCTCACCAGCCTCAGTAAGAAGCTGAGATCCCTCATAAAATCCTCAAAAGCTAGCTACGAAAATAAAATTGCCAACAATTCCAAAGACAATCACAAGGCATTCTATAGTTATGTCAAGAATCTAAATGGCAATGCTCAAATCTGCTCTGAGCTACAACAGAATGGCATTAAATATACTGATCCCAAGGATATTGCCAATATCCTGGCAGATCGATTTAGTGCCAACTTCACCCCCTCTCACCCCCTAAAGGGCCCATCTCAATACCATAAGATTGCCAAATTCTGATAATTACAGCCACACAGGTAGAAACCGCACTCTCCAAAGCTAAGAATACAGCATCCATGGGACCAGATTACATCCCAGGCTGTGTACTACATGAACTACAAAATGAACTGGCACCTCACCTAAGTGTCATGTTTAATCATAGCCTCACCTCAGGCTTCATGCCCACTGAGTGGCACACAGCTACAGTTATCCTGCTCCACAAGGGAGGATCCACCTTGGATCCCGGGAACTACTGTCTCATCAGTCTGACAAGCCTGATCTGCAAGGGCATGGAACGCATTATCAAGGAATTTATAAACAAAGACATTGGCAACCTTCAAACACTGGACTCCACCCAGTTTGGGTTTGTGAAGGGCCGATCTTGTCTCCTGAATCTGACTGACTTCTTCAAATCAGTCTCCAGAGCTGTGGACGAGGGTAAGGTGGTCCACACAGCCTATCTGGACCTCGCCAAGGCCTTTGACACCATCCCCCATTCTGGAATCATAGACAAACTTACTAAGCTGGGCATAAATCCCTATGTCACTCGATGGGTTGCCAACTGGCTTACAGACAGAACCCAGACTGTAAAAGTAGCCGACTCCAAATCCAGCTCCAGACAAGTGACAAGTGGAGTACCTCAGGGTTCAGTCCTGGGACCACTCTTGTTTGGCATCTACTTCTCTGAAGTACAGGCCAACACTAAGGGACTCTGGCTAACAAAGTTTGCAGATGACTGCAAACTGGGAGCCATTATTGAATCCTCAAATGATGTGGATATTCTATAAAAAGGCCTTACAGAAGCAGATGCCTGGTGCCAGAGCCATGGGCTCAAGCTTAATGCCAAGAAATGTATAGTTATCCCCTTTGGGAAAAAACATGTACCCATGAATTACCACATAGGTGGCAGGACGCTAAACATCGAAAATGTGATGAGAGACTTAGGGACACAAGTGGACAGTCGTCTCACTTTCGATAACCACATTGCCACAACAGTCAGGAAATCCTTCTATGTGGCACACCTCATCACTAAGGACTTTTCATCCAGAAAAAAAGAGATCATTGTCCCATTGTACTCATCCCTCATTAGACCCATTATAGAGTATTCCCCGTTTGGTATGTACTCACAAGACATCTGCAACAGCTGGAAAGGCCACAGAAATATCTCACTAAAAGAATCACAGGCCTAAAGCAGATGCCATATGCTGACCGTCTAAAAAAACTCCAGCTATACTCTGTGGCATATCGTCTACTCAGAGGCGATCTCTGCTTAACATACAAGGCCATGTCAAACCCTGAGCTGTTGGACATGCTTCACTTAAAGAAATCCCAATCCCTCAGAGTCACACGCTCCAGGGATCTAAACCTTGTCATCACAATGAACAAAACATGTTGGAGGGATAGGTTCCTAACCCAGAGACTCCCCATACTCTGGAATAGACGGCCCATACATGTCAAGCAGAGCGCCTCATTGGTCCTCTTCAAAAGGAACCTTGATAATTGGATGGGAGATAGGAAATTCACCCCAGGGATCATGTCAGTCGCACTGCTAGACAGGGGCCCAGAGGAGTAAATATTGTTGGAAGAAATATCCAGGGAATTGGGAATTGTTATGGCTAGGCTTGCATAGGCCCTAGGGCCGATAGCCTAGTACCAACCTATGAACCTATGAAAAGGGAGCATGGAGAACCTGAGCTTAAAAATGCAGTTTCTATGCAGTTAGAACAGATATCAGTTTTGCAGTCAAACTCCAAACAGATTAGACTTAAAACTGGATGACCTGGAAAACAGAAGTCACAGGAATGATCTTTGTTTTTTTTTCAGTTTACTGGAGGAGATGGAAGGCAGTGACCCAGTAGTCCTTATAAGAAAGGAGTTGAAAGGTGCATCACAGCTTAATACATCACCAGTCTTGGGCAGAGCACACTAGATTAATGCCAGATCAGCCGAGAAAGGAAAGCATATTGTTGTCCACCTTTTAGATTATAATGATCGGGAGTGTACTTTGAGACAAAGTAGGGAACTGGGCCAAGAATTTACTATAGCCAATGTGTCAGTGAAGGTGGTACCTGACTACATCCATGCTCTATTTTTCAAAAGGAAGGTGCTGGTACTTGTGATTAGGAGAGTGATGGACATGGGAGGCAAATAGCAGTTAACATTCCCTGCTAACTTGATTTGTTGACTGAAATGATTGATAATTTAGCCTTGATAATCTGGAGATGGCACATTCTTTTTTGGACAGTTTTAATCAGAAGAGCTCCTGTGGGAGGCTGATGAAGTCAAGTGGTGATACGGAGCGCGATACAGAGCAATGGGAAAAAAGGAAGGGGGGCCACTTTAATGCACTAGCATCACCTGCTACATCACCCATTGATAAGCATCTGAAGCTGAAAGAGTTAGTTTTTCCACCAGTCAGAGCAGCAGTAAAAGGAGCACTTGCCATTCTCTGATGGGCCTTTCATATAGGTATCCACCTTTGAGGGCCATAGAAGGGCATGGTGGAAAGCCAAGGATATTTCTTACTCCAGGTCCTCCAGTGCAGGAGACTGGGGTTATTGAGAAGCAAATCAATGCACTTGGAGATGAAGAACAGCAGCCTGAAAGGAGTTTGGGACAATGCAAAACATAGATTTTTTTTCACTGGGTCAATGACTATTAGCTAAGGAAGGAAAATGAGGGGAATTTGTGAGTAGTGGACAAAAGGACATCTTCTTAATGGGTTGGTATTTGGCATTTTCGAGCCCAAACTTTGATATGTGCATGATGGGTCATAAATCTGGGTATATGGCATATAAAAGACTTTTCTTTCTACAAATTTTGTATCCTCTGCAAATAAAAATTGGGATAGTCATAAATGTATGTGCTTAATGGTTTTCTTTTTTTGGGGGGGTGGCATTTATAGTTATATACTGAAGAGTAGAAAGTGGGAGATTCTGTATGGAATGCGGTATATTTTTTTTGTTCATTGTATCAACTTGTGGAGGGATCTTTCTTGAAAGATTCGCATGTATTTTGCTTTAGTGTTATGAGGCTTTTTTGTAAGGAGATTTGTTCCCAAGTTCTAGTCTTACTGTTGAAAATGTGTTTTAAAGTTCTGTGCTGAGTATTTAGTGAAGGACAGTATAAACAACTTTTTTCTTACTTTTATTTGCGCTGTATTGTGCTTATAAATATTTGCTTTTCCTTGTGTTCATCTTTTTCTTGTAGTGGTATATTTTTTCTTTTTAATTACAAGGATTTATTGATGAAAAGCTGTGATAATATCAGTACCTAGGATATGACGGAGAATGTACAAAAGTATAACAATAATATTGGAATGTTAGGAGAATTGCTACCACAATTAAAAGGAAGGCATGCTTGTCTATGATTAATAGTATGTATCCTTGAGTGTTTTTGTTTCAGGAAACAAACTTACAATGTTAAGATACGCTGTATTAAAGTACTGGAAGAGATGGGGAGTGAGCAACAACATCTCTACAACTAAAGGGGGTGCATTTATCTGGATCTCGAACCTTTAAATTGGATGAAGGATACACAAGTGAGCACTTATACCCCTGGTACTAATTAGGTACTACCTGTGGTCAAATGTACTAAAAGGGATGCAGTTTTGGGTAATTATTATGGGCCAAATTCCAATAGTCCCTGTGTGTTGTATAGATTTTTTGAAGGCCTTGAGGCAAGTGCTTTATCATATCCTCTTATGATAATAGGAGGGATTTTAATACTGTCACAGATTCCACTTTGGATAGGATACCCGTTTTCAGTGAACTATCATCTATAGTGTCTAGAGGGATAGGTTATATGATTAAGAAATACAAGCTAGTGGACTGTCGAAGGGAATAGGACTATACATACATGACCCCAGGAATGGGTCTGACCAATAGCCTTGACTGTATTTTTATCATTACTGAAAATATTCATAAAGTGTGGGCAATAGAACATAGGACCAACTCCTTGTCATACCATAATTATATCTGGATGGAGGTGGAGGATTTGATTGTGCAACTAGATGAGGTCCCATGGAAGTTACATGTGACTATACTTAAAAGAAGGGAGTGGCAGTAGGAGGTGGGGAGGATTGTAACTTTAGGGATAATTCCTATACCCCAGAATCAGCTTGGGGTTATTTGGTTTAAAGAAGAATTGCAAGAGTTTGTTGCTAGTCTAAGGAAGAGAGTGAAAAGACAGCATGAGAGGAAGACTCAAGCTTTAGAAGATCACATACTGCATTTAGAATGGGACTATAAAAAGTGGGAGGGGGCATAGAGATAAAGGGTTAAAGGATCACTTAGTTGTTCTTAAATCAGAGATTAAGGCTAGACAGTTGTGTGGAATTAAAGATAGTTGGAAAATGGAACTTGTTCCATTGGGCTAAGAGGATTTCTTCCTCAAAGTTTCCTGCACTGAGGTTTTGAGAAAGGAAACTAGAGTTGCAGATTATGCAGGATATTAAAAGGATTGTGTGTTATAATATGTATGATATAAATAATATTATGACCAAGGAATGGCAAAAAGTGTATCAATCCAGAGAGAGGGATTCAGATGCAGTAAGACAAAGCTTCTTTATTAGGAATGAGCTGCCACAACTTATGGAAGGGGAGTTGTAGATGTTTAACAGCCCTATCTTGCTACAGGAGGTTGCGACTATTGTTAGGAAGTTGCTATTGCGTAAGGTGTCAGGACCATATGGTTGCTCCACTGAATATTATAAGCAATATATGGACATTTTGGTTCCCGTCTTGTTTCATCTTTATCAATGAGCAACAGTTATTGGATATCTTCCTTATACAACACCTGTAGCTGATACTGTGCTATTACCTAAGGGGCAGTAAGGTAATCTTAATTCAGTTAATTATAGGCTTATATCAATAATTCAGTTAAAACCAAAGTTTATGCAAAAATCCTAAAGAAATAGTTTAAGTAGATTGGTGAGTGAGTTCTAGCAGGGCTCTGTGAAGGGGAGTCAAGGAGATCCAGAGGGCATTCCAATGGAGGCACTATGCTTGGATTTTGAGAATGACTTTATGATTCTGTGGAGTGAAGTTTCCACTGGGACATATTTTAGTCATGGGGTCATTCTTAATAGATGTCAGATACTACAAAAAGGTCCCGCAGCACGAGCAACTCTAAATGGCAAAATATGATGGCCATTTCAACTGCCTAGAAGGACAAGGCAGGAATGCCTATTGTCTCCTTTGCTATTTGTGTCAGTGACTGAAATATTGGCAGTGCATCTAAGGCACAGCTTATGTCAAATTGCCATTGATTTTCCTGGCAGGAAGGTTACTACCTTGTCTTAGTTTACTGATAATGAAGTGATATGACAGAAAAATCTAATTTGTCTCATATTTTCAGAGATCTACTGGCATTTGAAAAGGCTTCTTAGCTGGCACTGAATTAAGATAATGCAGTTCTAATCAGAACCAGAGCTGGCTCGTCTGGTACTTTGTGCCGTTCCCCTGGACTGTTGCCTCTCAAGTCTAAGTTATGGAAAAAATAAAACAAAAAAGGTCAGTTCCTTGAATGTTATTTATTCCTTAAAAAAAGGTCTTCTCATTTAATACTATAGCAAATGGCTTCAGTCCTGACCACCTACGCAGTATTACCATACAGGTGTTCAGAAATGCCTGTACAGAAATTAATGCACTTACAACTAATCGGCTTATGTCGGCTGTTCTACCTAACACCTTGCATCTGGGACACCTGCCCCTTACTCCCCACACTAGCTATGTTTTAGGTCCAAATATTTTTAAATAAGCCATGTGAAGGGGTAAAAGAGTAGGTACTGGCGCAGGGTATTTCCTTGGCTACTATATGTAAATTTATGGGGAATAAGATCATTGCTAGTTTTACAATTCTGTTAGATGATAATCTATAGGCTGTTTTTTCTGGAAATCAAGACTTTATTAGGTAAGTGGAAAAACTGTAATCTTTCTTTCTCACAAGGGTCCAAGCTGTTAATATTTTGTTTACCAAAATGTGTTTTTTATTGTTGTCATCTTCAACATTTGTGTAATAAAAAGTATCCTGGCATAATTCATAGATTTATAATACACTTTGTATGTGACTCTGAGCAGCTTCAAAGGTTATTTTTAGAAGGGATCTGGATCTGCTAGATCTAGCCATATATGCTACTGTGGCCTTTGAACCAGGTACATCAGACTAGGACCACTCTCTGTCTCTCTCTCTCGGATTTGGGTGTTGTCAAAGATCTATGTCATTAAAAGAAATGGGTGCATGACTAGAATGAAATAAAGGCCCAAGATGTGAGGTCTCAGAGGGTTGGTGAAAGGAATTTTATAGAAGGTTATGCGAAAAAAAGATCACACTCATTAGGAAAATGAACAAAATCTGGGATTCAGACAGCTAACAAGTAGAATTACAGCACATATGTTGAATAAACTGGATCAATGCAGGATTTTTGTATTCAGACAGTTAGATAGTCAGACTGCTTTATTTCTTTTCAGGTATATAAGGCATTGGGGGAGTCTTTACTTTGATTTTTTTTTGCCAGCATTTGCAATGGCAATCAATTTATGGAACTTACTGAACAGGGAGTATAAACCCACCATGGTTTATACAACAGGAGAAAGAGTTGAAAACCCTGTGGGAAGACAAAACTTTTTTAAAGGGTATTATGAAAGATGTACAAAGTTTCCCCGAGCAGAAGGGTGGACAAATAGATAAAGACAAACGGAAACAAAAACAAAACAAAAAAAAGAACAAAATAAATTAGGTCATTGCATATGCAAATAAATGTAACTCTCAGGAATCAAAACGTTCTTGATAAACTTTACAGGGTAGTCCAGACCCTGATCAGATCAACCAAAGTCAAATATGAGGTGAAAACAGTCAATCAGGCAAAGGACAACCAGAAAACCTTCTTTAATTATGTTAGAAACCTTAGGACATGATGCCCAACTGTGCAGAGCTAAGATTAAAATATGCAGGTAATTACTATGCTAATGACCCCGGGGAGGGGGGCTTTTTAAGCCTAGCCATGCTTTACAAAGGTGAGAATCAAACTCTGTATGGTAAATACCTTAACCATTATGCCAACCCCAGAACATACTCAGTCCCAGTGTACATTTTTACTCTCCTACAGGCTGCATTTAGCTCTACCTTCACCCTCACACATTGCCAGATCTTCTATCCAAATCTACACCCCTCCTTTAAATCTCCCATAATCAAGTCTTCAAGGCATTATTCAAGGCCAAGAACACTGCTTCTATAGGGCCAGATAACATATCAGGCTGCTTAATGGTCATCTTGAATTAGAACCTGGCAGACCACCTACTAAGGCTATTCAGTATTATCCTACAAACAGGGACTGTGACAGACAAATGGAAGACAGCAACTGTCATCCCCTTATACAAAGGAGGGGTGTCAATGGACATGGGAAATTATAGACCCATCCATCTGACCAGCCTTACATGTTAGGCTATGGAAAGGATAATTATGGAATTGATAAGAACACAAGTAACCTGCAAACTTTTAACCCAAGCCAGTTTGGATTTGTCTAGGACAGATCCTGCCTAGTTAGCCTGGTTGACTTCATCAGGAAGGTTACTGAAGAATTGAATGAGGGTAAACCAGTACACACTGCATATCTAGACCTCTCAAAGGCATTTAACAACATCCCACACTCAGGTATCATAGATAAATTATTACCACTAATAGTAAAACCCAGTGTAATTATTTGGATAGTAAATTAGCTCACAGACAGGACCCAGGAAATTAGGGTGGCTGCTCTACTGCTGCCAAAAGACTTGTCACTAGAGGTATAATGCATGGTTCAGTCCTTGGGCCAGTCCACTTTGTCATAGCAGTCTCACTAGCTCAACATATAAAACACTTATCTTTGGTACAGAAGGCTGAAGGCTTTATTCCCACATCAGGTAGTTGGATTAATTTCCAAGTACTAACACTGCAGTGCAGTATAAGGGTGATCTGGATTCCTGAGTGAGATGTCTTTTGGATGAAGCATTAAACTGAGGCCTCACCTGCCAGAGTTGGTTTTAGTTCTGGTGGATATAAAGGATTCCATGGCTTTAGTGAAAAGAGTTTTTACATTCCTAATTAAAATTATTTATAATTATTTATACATTATCAACACAAAAGAACTTAACTAAACAGTTCTATTTCTAGATTCATAGATTGTTACTAGGCTAACGACCCGGGGGGCCTTTCTAAGCCTAACCACGTTTTTCCAATAGAATAATGATGTCTTGTATCCAAACAGGACAATGAAAGCCAGGCATTTACAAGTTACCTCAGTCCATAAGGGGCATGGGAACCTGGCCCAGTCTAAATTTCCTGTTTCCCATCCACTGGTCTAGGTTATGCTTAAACTGGGCAATAAACAAACTCAAATTCACCTTTATGGTAAGCCAGTTCCGTAGGGCAGGCAATCCCTGGGACACATATCTATCTCTCCAGCATGTTCTTTTTAAGTCACAGACAAAATTCAGGTCTCCAGACCTTGTATGGCTGGTACTCTTTGACTTACAAGTATGTAGGAGACTGATAAGTGTGGGGTTTGGCGATGCCTTGTAAGCCAGGTATAAATCATCCCTCAGCAATCTATAGAAATCTATAGGAGACTGAGTAAAGGGGAAGGGCTTTAAGGCACTCTGCATTTCTTTCATTCTTTTTCATTTTATATTTGCCCTCAATCCTTCTAACCCTTTCTTCCACAACCATCTTATTTTAGCTAATACATCATCCTCTTCCATTTTCTTGTTATACAACACATTCTCGTATATTTTTTCCACAGCACCATATTGTCACAAACAAGCACTTTATCCAATTTATCAGGATCACATTTCTTTACTTTATCATTCTTCACATAAAATATCATAGTCATATTTATATTTATATATATAAATCATTCCATCTATATTCATTTTAAATCATTCCAGTTTATTATTCCTTTTTCAATCCAAAAAACAATACTTTGTTGTTTCTTCTTTTTTACAATCAACACATTTTCTTTCCTCCATCATATTATATGTCATATTCCCATTCACAGGAAACCTGTGTAATAAAATTCTCCACAAAAAGTCCTCTACTTCATAACAATTTTCAGCCCTTTTTCTTTTCTCTTTTATTGCTTTTTTCATCATCTGCCAATTTAATTCATTGTACTCAAGTAAATGTTCCAAGCCACTTTTAAAGGTTTCCATGATAACTCTGTCAATTACAAAGAAAACAAACTTTTTTTTAAATTAGGGCACCCATTAATATGTCTGAAGAGGGCATTAATTCCTTCCCTTTCCTGATATCGTAAAGATGTTCAAAAATTCTCTCTCTAAATTTTCTGTTTTCCACACATAGTAACAGTTACATGAGGTGCATAAAACATGATAAAAATGTGCAGTGTTGCAGTAACATTTTCCTGCACAGGAAATAGTCTTTCAAAATTAGTGACCCCAATACAGGGCCCTTCATGTATGAACGTGTATATATCGCAGGACCCACATTTTTGCATAAAACCTTTTTTAAATGTGGATTTTCAACTACCACCATTTTTGTCAAGAAGAGACTTAATAGTCCTTCCTTTACTGTACACTACAATTAGGGTTGACCCCAAAAGGTTTTTCAACGCCAGTAGAAAAATAATATCCCAGTTAAATCTAACCGACATACCTGCATACCTCAGTACTGAATGGAATACAAAAGATGGGCATAGACACATATAATGTTACATTCCTGTTTCTATCCAGGTTGTTTACTCCCATATTAGTATCACCATATGTTCTGATTTTAAGAATCATAATGAAGCAGTCACTTCACAACTTCAAAACCTCCTCTTTAACTTTAGTAGGCAACTCATTGGGATAACCCCTAACTAGAAACATGCAAATAAGTTGATGGATCTTGTACTGATGTAAACCTAGAGAGCCTCACCATGTGGCCTTTTACTACAGATCTTTTCTGGTAGGCTAGATGGCGACTATTAAAATGTAAATAAGAGTTGGAGAAGGTGTCTTTCCTAAAACTGTTGAAGTGAAAGAAGGTGTAATTCTTCTCTAAATGTATGTTCAAATAATTAATTCTGTCTGTGCCCATGGAATATGTAAACCTCAAAAAAGTTAGTAGTGAGTTTTCCCATTTATTAATAACATCCGTCCACTGGTCAATGGTACCCTTCCATAAAATAAGAATGTCATCTCAAAATCTGTGGTAGCCATGTACGTTAAACATAAAATCTGGGGTGAAAACAATATTTTCCTCCCATTTTGCCAAAACAATGTTGGCATGCATAGGGGTGCATGCCACGCCCATGGCTACCCCTAGGATTTGCTGGAAAAATTCTGCTTCAAACTGAATGAAGTTGTGAGTTAATCTCAACTCCAAGAGGGAAGAAACCGTACAAACTTCATCAGTGGACAAATCTGAATATTCCAATAAAAAGTCGAAAAAACACTCAGTACCAATGCTGTGAGGTATAACTGAGAAAAGATCTACCATATCAACTGCGATAAAGATAACACTCTCATTAAAACTGAGAATATTCAATAATTCTAATAGGTGACATGAGTCTTTTAAAACATGGGTCTTAACGTTCAACACGTCCTTACATTTGTAGCCTACAAATTTAGCCAAAGGTTCAGTTTTTGACCCCATTGCTGACACAATGGGACTCAATGGTGGATTAGTGGGTGACTTGTGAATTTTAGGAATACCGAATTATGATGCAGTTTTAGGTTTTGGTACATTCATGTATTCCCATTGTTCATGATTTAATTCACCCTGTACTACCATATCTAATAACTAGAAATCTAGTTTGGAAAAAGCAATGTTAACCTCATTGATGGAGACTCACCTGTAACTGTCTTCATTAGATAACAACTGGAACACTTTGACTGAATAATCAAAACTACATGATGACAGCACCCTCTCCCTTATTCGGTTTCATAATTCTTATACTTCTATCAGACATTAAGGATTTGAGACTCATTCTTTCCTCATGACTTAAATTGTCTGGAACTGTGCTATTTTGCTTATAAATTAACCTAAATAGGTTCTCACAAGTTTTTTCAAAGACTGAAACCCAAGGATTATGGGGGGCATAAAATACTTTACTTTTTAAGACTAGCCCCCAGATTTAATAAAATCCATGTAGACATAGTGTACAGCCTACACGGAACATACCGTAGCCATGTACACAGTTTACCTCAGTAGCATGCCGTGCATATTAATGAATGCACGTTACTGAGGGAGAGCCATATAAAATGGTTATTGAATCAGTGTAGGGAGTGTGTTACTGTGTCTGGAGATGAGTAACACACGTCTTGCACTGTCAAAGTGCAGTATGTCAATGGATGCATATGTATTAAATTTATTTATTTATTTTTTATGTTTGCGTGGCGAGGTGCAGTGTGCAGCAATGGACACGTGCCAGACATCTAAAATAGAAACCGGATACATTTAATTATGAATGCAAAGGTCAAGTTTAAGCACAGCTGAGCAGGTTTGCGAGGCATGATGTGGTGCTCAGCAGTGCTTAAATGTAGGTGAGAGATATATTTAAAAGTATAGCTGCATTCTACACATCCATGTAACCAAATAATTAGAGTGATAGCCTTATGTGCAGTAGGTGCAGGGTTTGAGTACACAGAAGGGTTATTAAGTAATGATTTTCCAAATACAATTTATGGCAATTAGTTTTAAATCTTGATGTGCTCAGCTAAGCTCTGCTAAGCCCTGCTAAGCCATTTCAGGCACTGTTTAAACAAGATTCATTTTAGCACTGCTTGTTTGCAGCTACTAAGCATTGCCAGTTTAAAAACTGCTGAGCTGAGATCAGCTGGTTTAGGTGGTGCTAAGTGGCACTCCACATTTTTAAAAATTGACCAATGGCATTAAAGTGCAGGAAAACAGGGTATATTAAACACAATATGTGGGAAAACTGCAGAATCCATTGGAGTTCAACCTGTGGGGATACTATGGCAGGTGTTGGAGAAAGTACTCACTTTCTGGTGCAGTGGTGGAGCATTGAGGAATCCAGGGACATGGTCGGATTCCTAGTCAAAAACCATGAAGACTGGCTCATGCAGGGTGATTATCGTGGCTTGAAGTACAAAGCAGAGGTCTGGGACTAGCTGGCAAATGACTTTACCAGTGCAACTGGTGTCTCCTGCACAGGTGAGCAGTATCGTCACCACTACAATGACCTAAAAAGAAAGAAGGGGGGGGTCTCTTGGACTCCTGGGTCCAAGAGTTTTGGGCGGGCAGTGTTCCACAAGTGTGTAAGTATGTTTACTTGTGTTTCACCAATATTTAACTGTGAATTTCTGCTAAATTGGTATGCATAATGGTGTGCTTCTCTCCCAACAGCTGCAGTGGTGAGAACTCGCAACGTCGAGGTGCATGCAGGTTGCCTGACCAGGTTGTGCCATGAGTGTGGTGAGTACGGATGTATCTTCTAATCTATGGTCATATAACCATGAAAGAGTAAGCAGTATATAAACAGTTCTGATTGTATTGTAACAAATGTGGTCATAGACCTGGACTACAATAAGTGACTACTGCCAAATGTACTGCAATAAGCAGGAAAAAGTAAAGCATTAACCTTGATTAAGTAAATGAAATAAAGTTATCACAATAACTGTGGAATTACAACTGTATTGCAACACTTGCATTACATTAATTGTTGATCAATAGAAACTCAAACGTATACCAGTAAATGCATGAAGGCATCTGTATTGAACTGTTGTGCAATACTTGTGGAATGAGAGCTGATATTTCAACCCAGTAAGAATATATTGTGTATGCCTGTAATTTATTTAGTAATGTATACGTTACCTAGTCTCTCTGCCATGATTGCATTTCATGTAGCTGTGTCCAACTGTCATTGCACTGTATTATAACATTATAGTATTAGTAGCAGGTCATATTTTGTTTCCAGGTTGGCTCTAGGACAAAATTAGTCAATCATGTAGCAGCAGTGACTCAGTAGCTCAATTTGTTAAATGGTGTGTATGAAGTACATTTTGCATGACACAGACCAAGGTTCGAATCCAGTTCTATGTACTAATACCTATTACTGAATCACATATGTTATGATGACAGATATTCTCTCCACATTGACTACTGGCAAATGAGTGAGGTAACCCATAGTATGTCTAAATAATTGTTTGTTCAGATGTCACAGACTGTTAAAATCATTCTCATGAATATGTTACTTATCCAGACAATAAAGGACATAGGTTCAATAATAATAAACTATAATAAAATAAAAGAAATAAAATGTGTAATAACAGATATCATTCTCTCTACAGGGACACAGATAAAAGGGTGAGCTAGCTCACAGTATGTGTAAATTGCTTCTTCAGATGTCACAGACTGTTAAAATCATCCTCATGAATATGCTACTTATCCAAACAATAAAGGAAACAGGTTCAATAATAACAAATTATAATAAAATAAAAAAAATAAAATGTGTAATCAAGGTATGGCTGTATTCCTGGAGTGACTTGTAAAGGTTGATGCAGACAATTACTGCATGTGATGCATATGTGTCCTGCAGTCCGTGCTATTAGGTACGATCCCCATGCCTGCCAAGCACAGCATGATACTTGTATACTCTCTGTGCTGTACACATACATGTCTCTCAAGTGTCACACTGTCATGGAATGTAACTGCTGTTGTATAATCCCTCTGTCACAGATGTATCATCGACGTGATGATATATCAATATCAAATTAATAGTACATTAGCCCGCAGTACTCCTTGGTAATTATATAGGTCCACTTGATGTGCAAATGTTTTTTGTAGTTGTGTACCTGCAGGTGTTACTGCTTGGCCAATAGTATCCCATGCAGATAGCTTGAGAGGTATGTATGTGCTACAGCAGCTATAGGGCACATTTACACAGAAAGAAAGGACAGATCTGTAGAGTAGCTAACATTACTGTTGTCAACTATATAACCCATGCTGGTATTAATGGACTATAGTTCTCTCTCTTCCCTCCCCTTATCTTCACATATTTATTATTGTTATATATATTGGTTATGGTTTACTATTAACATATGTTGTTCCAAAAACTGTATTTTGGGCGTGTGTTTTATTAATGTTATGTATTACTATGGTTGCATATTAACATATCTTGTTGAGTTACCTATTCTGTTGGCCTTATGCCATAACTGCTACTGGCATGCTGTTAATATATTGACTGTTCTGTTATTTATTGTTGTTTTTCACATAATATGCATTTATCTTTAATGGGATTATGTACACTGTTCTGGCATGCTGTTATTACTAACAATGGCTGTGTTCATAACTCACCTATGTTTATTGCTCTACCTCCATACCCACAACATGTCTGGTTAGGCCGGTTCCTGGTGATCTGCCTACCCTACCTCAGCCGGCCATGGTGCCAGGTACAAGCTCATCTGGGACCCAAGCTGGTGGTGCCCCCTCTGCTGGCCCTGCACCACCTTCAGATGGAACTGCCTCGGGTGACAAGGCCCATCCCTCCATTGGAGCAGGGGCAGAGAGGGGTGATGTCACTCAGGATCATCTACCAGCCATGGTGCACAGGATTGTGCATATGAGTTATGAATAATACCTGCGCCGGATTGAGGGTAGACTCAAAAACCTGGTGGGGACTGAGGGTCCCGGCTTCCAGCCTCCAGCATAGCCACCTTCAGTGAAGTAAAGAAGCAGTGTTGACTGCCCATGGGAGGGGATCTCAGTCATGCTGCTGCTGCCCAGAGGCACATGCATTTCTGATTCCACAACACCCTCCTCATCCAAGTTGTTTACCCCCTCAGGTGTCACACACCGCCCCTGTATGCTGTCTTATCTGTCTGCAAATGCAACCTCTCCTACCTAACTTACCTCCCTACATGTACCTATATCCCTTCCTCAACATTCCAGTCTCTCCCTAAAAAAAGGGGCACATGTCTCACATAAAACATATCGCCCCATACATAGCTCTCCATTTCGCAAATGTGTCCATTGGACACAACTAATTATTACTTTAATTAATGAACACATTTATGTTGCCCTCACCCCTCTCTCTGGGGTGTGAGGCTCCAAATTCCAAATTTTGTAAAACCTGCACAGCTGTTGCTGTACAAGAAATGGAAAGTTATGGCCCCTTCCTGCACAACCCTACCTGCCTTAAAGTATGTTTTTTTCCCCTGCTTGGCCCCATTTCACCACTTTCCTATCATCCCCTTTTTCTTTTTTTTTAACGCAGGTTTAAGTGGAGCTAAGCAGCACACTGCGATACTCGCTTACAACTGCTTAAAAGTGCCTTAATTATCTTATGTGTTTTGCACAGTGTTAGGCACATCTGCAAAATGATCACCCATGTCACATCTCGAACCTGGGCCCCTGTAAACTACAGCACACTGCATTAGCCCATTAGGCCACACAGCTCTGAATTAAAGCAGGTGTTTCAGCAACATATACTGATTACCTCTGACACACTGCAAGTACATATAATGGGAAAAATGGGAACGTACTTATGACTGTGATTCTGACACCACACCAGTACACAGCCAAATAAATAATAATGGATGCACATGAAGCCTGGGATAGCAGGTATATCTGTTAACTGTACAGACTGTTGCAGAATGTCAACAGTGTTCCCCCTAGTTTTGGCATGGTTTTCACAAAAACATATCTGTCTGATAAAGTACTGGCAAGTCATTAAAGATTGAGGTTCTAAAATCATGATGGACATTTGAGTGTCACACTTCATACCCTTCAGAAAACACATGCTAATGCAAATCCTGTGTCAGAGACTGTATGCATGCACATATATCTTGTAAATACACCTCCTGCAGCATGGAATCAGTAGCTCAGTCTGTTAAACCTGCACTGTGCTGTTCCTGATATAGTCTCTAAGAGCCTACCTACCTGGTGACAAAGGACCCTATCCAATTCTGCAGTCTCATCTAAACAGCCTTTTTTTGCCCTGCACCCTCTCTCAAGGAAGCAAGAAATAACCTGCTTTCCACTGTGCTGTTTCTGATATAGTCTCTAAGAGCCTACCTACCTGGTGACAAAGGACCCTATCCAATTCTGCAGTCTCATCTAAACAGCCTTTTTTTGCCCTGCACCCTCTCTCAAGGAAGCAAGAAAGTATGTGGTTGACTAAGTCCTGATTGTGAAACTGACTACTGTCTACTACTTGCTTCAGGGGTTATAAAGTAAGCTACAAGCCTGAACAGCCAGCAGCCTTTACCCCCCCCTATCTACCCTGTATCCAACTAACGTTCTCTACTTCATATAAACCCCCATTTTACTTGCTATCACTCCGTCCCTGGTTCTAAACCAGTTAGCTCCCTACATACTTACCTGCAATACTAGATCTGCCCACTAGGTGGCACCCTCATCCCAACCCTTATCTCCTGCTTTATTCTCCTGTATTTTCCTCTGTAATTACACTAATACCCCTTAGGACTTAGACCTGCTTCTATTTTCACACTCACCCTTTACTTCAACTGTATACGCTCACCTGTTCTTTTTTAATCTCATAGACTCCTGATATATCTCTGATCTTTCCCACTCCTGACTCACCTACTTACCTTCAGCTATCAGCATTGCTGATAGTTTATTCTCTAGATTCTCCTTCATTTGTCTCTGACTATTTCCCTTAGGCCCTTAACCTCCCCTCAACCTGTCTTCTTCTATCTCTAGGCTCATATCTACTTCTTTCTCTCTGCCATTCCTACATCACTTACCTTTAGTACCTTCTGCATCTCCTCTCTGAAAGACCATTAGCCTCAGTAGGTGTGGCTTGTGTCCTGCCCCTCCTGACTCTACCTATTGCCTACCTCTTCCCCTCTCCTCTCAGCCTCTTATCCACTGGGATACTATTTATACCCATAGTCCTGCTAGGCACCATCTTTAAATCTTTAATTCTTCTAGAATATCCCTGGCTGCTGTCTGCTCCTGCCTATGCACCCTTTTGCCTCTGGTAAGTGTTGTTTTGGTATTTAGTAGCCTTGTCTAATGCTGAGGTGCATCTGTAAATTGTATGCTTTACTACATCTAACATCCTGCTGCTGTATATATGACTGTGTGCCTAAATGATTTTTTTTTCTTGTGCTCTGCTGCTGTCTGCGAGATTGTATTCCTTATATTGAGCAACCGTAAACTGAATGCTTTATTCATATAGCATCCAGCTCCTGTTTTTGTGACTGTGTACCTGAATGTTTCACATTTGTTGTGCTGCTGACTAAGTTACTGTTTTTTTAACTGGTTTCCAAGCCGGCAATGAGTATTGCAACTACGCCACCCACTTGGACCCTGCATATGTTGCCGTTGCTTAGCCACATGCCTACAAGCCTGAATCAGCTGCCTTAGACTGCTGCTGCTTGTATTATCCTTGTTATGGCCGAAACAGCCGCTATTAATACTTTATTTTTTTCTGTTATGCTTGAAACTAATAAGTAGCACTATTTCACCCAGATGGAGCTACTTTTCGGCGTATTACATATTCCATTAGTCCGTTCTAGCCTGGAATGGCTATTTTAATTAGCAACACCCATGTGGAACTGATCTGAGAGCACTGAAATATTGTTAAAGTCCATTTTCTGCCTGGAATGGCTATATGAAGCTGTGCCACCCACGTGGAGCTAGTCTCAGCATTCTTATGTTAGTAGTTGCCCGTATTTAGCCGGGAACAACTATTTTTGAGTGCACAACCCACATGAAGTCAGTCTAAGCGTGCTAAAGGTATTATTTCCCCTCCAGCTGTCCACTAGCTAAGAATTAATGAACTAAGTGTTTTTTAGCTTCTCGGCTTTCAAACTAAGCTATTTACTTGGCTCTTTATGCTATAATGATACTAGTTTAAAGCATTTAAAGGCTGGCCTTAGACTGCCTTAGTGAACAGATGTACAAATCGGCTTTAGGTTTTATTTAATAACTCAGCAATTTAAAGGGTTAAATAATCAGTGTTAAAGTCTTCCAGAGTAGCTCTTGCCAATATATTTAGGTTTTATTTAATAAATTTGCAATTTAAAGGTTTAAGTAATCTTTGTTAAAACCTTCCAAAGCAGCTCTTGCCAGTTAACTACATAGGCAATATACTCTGCTCCCTACTTTAACTGATAGGTCTTTTGACCAGAAAAATTACAATGCTGAGGTAAACAGTAGTATCTACTGGGTGCTATCCTGAAAAACATTATGGTATATCTTTGCCCTTATGCATAGCATATAGACCTAGTGAGTGTATACTTTTTTGATTAAATACAAAGCCTTAATCATTGTGTTATTGGTGGGAATGGTGTACTGTAGGTAAGAAGAAGTTAATGTTTCTCTTCTGGTCCATGGTTGTACGTGTACTTTATGTTAGAATAAGTATGTGATTTTTACCTTCTGTTCCATTGTTTTATGGTGGGTTCTGTGCCTGCCTTCTAGTTTGCCCTAACTCAAACCTGAGATTACAGTCTAGACTCCTGTTTAAACTTTACATTGTTTTGATACATTACACTCTATCTACTGTACCGCTATGTACTATAACTTAGAGTCAATGTATTGTTAGCTGTCCTACTCAGCCTATTAACAGTGCCTTTGCTACTTTATAACTGTTACAGTACTACTGCCTTACAATTGATTTCTATAGCCTCTCTCAGAAATAAGTGCATGTATAGAAGCTATTTTATTAATTGTGTCTTTATGCAAGCTAATTATTTGTTAATTGCCATTACTGCTTGATATGTGCTAACCCTTTTCTCTCCTCTACATTTATCTTCTCTTTCTACCCAAAGTACCCTGCTTTCCACTGTGCTGTTCCTGATATAGTCTCTAAGAGCCTACCTACCTGGTGACAAAGGACCCTATCAAATTCTGCAGTCTCATCTAAACAGCCTTTTTTTGCCCTGCACCCTCTCTCAAGGAAGCAAGAAAGTATGTGGTTGACTAAGTCCTGATTGTAAAACTGACTACTGTCTACTACTTGCTTCAGGGGTTATAAAGTAAGCTATGAGCCTGAACAGCCAGCAGGCTTTACCCCCCCTCCTATCTACCTTGTATTCAACTAACCTCCTCTACTTCATATAAACCCCCCTTTTACTTGCTATCACTCCGTCCCTGGTTCTAAACCAGCTAGCTCCCTACATACTTACCTGCAATACTAGATCATCCCAACCCTTATCTTCTGCTTTATCCTCCTGTATTTTCCTCTGTAATTACACTAATACCCCTTAGGACTTAGACCTGCTCCTATTTTCTCACTCACCCTTTACTTCAACTGTATACTCTCACCTGTTCTTTTTTAATCTCATAGACTCCTGATATACCTCTGATCTTTCCCATTCCTGACTCACCTACTTACCTTCAGGTATCAGCATTGCTGATAGTTTATTCTCTAGATTCTCCTTCACTTGTCTCTATCTGTTCTGTTTGCCCTGCGGGCTCACTCCGCTCCCCTACCATACCCCCAATTCTCACCCACCCCCAGGGGTCCTACTCTTATACCATCTAACCACACCCTTTCCCTCTTACACTAATCATAGCCCTTCCCATTGTTAATTAACTCCAATTTCCCTACTTTCAATTACGACTTCCAATTTCTCCTACCACACCCTACACCTATTTCCTTCCACACTTAGCATACCTCCAAACCTATAACAAGAACCTAACAAGTTACCCTGCCAGATGCATATGCTACCCTCCTCAACCCTCTTACAGAGGTTAGTCATACTTACACTTCTACCACCCCTAATTTTAGCTTACCTGCTAACCTCCTATGAACACCCAATATATCCACACATTCTCCACCCCAACACACTATCTACCTCTCCTTCTCTACCTATTCCCACTAACCATGTTAACATAACATCCACACCTAGCTATCTACTAGTAAAATTCCATAGGATTACCCACATTAGATATGACTCTCCCAAGCCCAGAAAGTCTCTAACTCTATATAATAAGTTCCCAAATCTTAGACTTCAAACACTATGCCTCTTTTTGAAAGATGGTGACATTCATCCAAACCCAGGCCCTATAACTGCTACTACCACTCAACTCCACAACCCCAAACCCCATCCTATCCACTCCTTTACTAAGCCACTTAACTCACTGTTATTAGCTCACCTCAACATACGTAGCCTTAATAACAAAGTTGCACAACTCCATGCTCTCCTAGAAGTCTACTCTTTTGACATTCTTTGTTTAACAGAAACTTGGTTATTACCTTCAACTAAAGACAATGAAGTCACCCCACCCAGTTATAATATTTTGCGACTTGACCATACAACCAAAAAGGGTGGTGGTGTAGCTATCCTTTTTAAAACTGGCCTAAAGATTACTACCTTTGACTATATACCACCTCAAGTCTCCCACTCTGAAATTCTTATTACCAAGCTTCAACTTAACAAATTCAAATCCATTTATATTATCTGTACCTACCTATCTTCCTCCTGGTAATAACATTGCCACAATAGAGAACATCCTCTGTTGGATATCTCAAAATTTGCCTCAAGAAACCATAATCCTAGGTGATTTTAACATTGATTGGAAGTGTCTGAGCAGTTGCCACCCTACTAGCCATATAAACCTTTTTGGTTTTCACAAACCATTACCTTCCCTACCAGGATAAACAAGCCTAATAAGAAAGAAAGTACCTTAGATTGGATTCTCATAAATAGTCATCTCCAGACATATGAATCTGGTACCCTCCCTGATGATGTAAATGACCACTCACTAAACTACATCATCAGGCATAAAACCAATCTACCTAACCCAACCATATCTAGAACAATTAGAACCAAGAAAAACTTCAACCCCGATCTCTTCCAAAAGGAACTAAGAGTATGCAACTGGTCTCCCTTAAAATACCTCCCACTGGAGGAAGCTGTCAATTACTTTAACTCTAACTTCTTAGCCATTCTAGACCACCATGCCCCAACACGCTCTATAAGAATGAGAACTAAATCTGCCCCATGGCTTTCAAAAGAAACCAGGCAAAAAATCAAACTCAGAAATAAATACTGGAACAAATCACGATCAACTAAAAACCCAGTAGATCAACAAAACTTCAGGCAACTAAGAAACAAAACTAAAAAAGCAGTACTGTCTGACAAAAGAAACTACTACCTACAATTCCAACAGAACCACCATAATCAACCACAAAAGTTCTGGGCAAGTATTAATCAATTATTACACCCAGGTCAATCCATCACACCAAACCCACAAGGCACAGACCAAGAGAATCCTAAACAGACTGCTAATACCATTAATAACTATTTCACCGAGGCCATTCAAAACCTTGCCTGTCAGCTATCCACTCAGGACTTACCTATATCCAACTATATCACTAACCCACCAGTCCCAACTACATACATTCTTGCCCTCATCCAAAAACTTAAACCATGCACTCCTTCAGCAGAACAGATACACGCTGAATACCTAAAAAAGGCAGCCAAATTTATTACCTACCCCATTTCCATTGTTATCAATAGAACAATCACTGAAGGACACATCCCTAGCATATGGAAGGTCTCCCATATTATTCCCTTTCATAAGGGAGGTAACTCCACTGAACTCTTCAATTACCGTCGCATTGCCCTGCTGTCTCCCCTAGCAAAGATCATGGAAAAATGCATCCATAAACAATTGCTAGACCACCTAATCCAAAATAACTTACTTTCCAACTCTCAACATGGTTTCAGACCTTCCCGCAGCACTACTACTGCCCTTCTTTCCTTCAATCACTGTATCAACAAAAACCGAAACCTTAATATGCTTTCCTCTGCACTGTTTATAGATCTGTCTAAGGCGTTCGATATGGTAAATCGCCAGTTACTTATAAAAATCCTCAAATCTCTGTCACTAGATGCATTAGCTATAAAATGGTTCCAATCCTATCTGGATAACAGACAACAGGCCGTGCTTTGGCATAATATTCTATCTACCCATCTATCCATCAACATAGGGGTCCCCCAAGGGTCCATATTAGGACCTCTCCTATTTTCTATATTTATCAACGACCTTCACCTAGCAAGCCCCCAAGCTACATGCATACAATATGCAGATGATTCGACACTTATATGCTCAGCCACATCAATATCTGAACTTCACTTACCCAAAAGGTCTTTAACACAGTTGAACAATTGTTTACACTGCACTGTCTCCTTCTGAACCCCCCAAAAACTAAACTCCTCCTTTTTACTCCTACTTGTAAGACCCCCCAGTAGACTTTTATTTGTTTTATTTATTTATTTTATTTTTATTTTATTTTTATTTTTATTTTACATTTGTTGACTGGGCTGGTCTAACTGGAATACAAATCCATTTTCAGTAGAGGCCCAGGGAGAAAAGCTCCAACACAAACACAATATATACAGTAAAAGTTATCACAATTCAGAGAAGTATAACAGTAGTTACAAAGTTCTAAACAGTTTCAGCCATACAGACTTGATGCAGTTGTTATTACAAGAGTACATGGCTCATGATGAGGAGATATGAAAAAACAAAAATATAACAAAATAGTTGTGTACTTGTGCAAGCAGGATAAAATAGCATAATAAAGTTGTTTACTTATACAAATGTACTATGTGATACAGTGAAATACAAGATTTATAGGAAACAGCAAGAGAATGTCAGTAGATAGAACATACTCATATTAGAAGCAGACAACACATAGGAAATAGAAAAAAAGGTTAGTCAGGGTTAGTACAAGGGCATAACCAATGAGTACTGAGAAATTGTTTTAGTTTCTGTTTAAAAAGTGTTATAGAGGACAGAGATAGGAGTTCAGAGGGAAGTATGTTCCAATGTTTGCCAACAGAGTTAGAGAACAACGAATCTCCAGCTGAGTTGTTGGATTTGCTGGTAGTAATAAGTAGCTTATTAGAAGAGCGTAAATTCTTAAGATTGTTGTAGGGGGTTAAGAGAGTAGTCAGTATAGGTGTACAGGTGGGGTAATGCAGGCTCTTATGGATAATAGCAAGTTGGTGAAATAGTATCTGGTTTTGGAATTCTAGCCATCCTAATTGCTTTAGGTTGTTACAATGATGTGTTCTAAAAGGAGAACCTGTGGCAAATCTAGCAATGCTATAATAGGAGGTAGCAAGTCTGTTGAGGTTGTTTTTTGAGAGATTGGTAAATATGGGTGAAGCATAGAGTAGGGTAGAGATTAAATGAGTTCTAGCTATAGCGGTTTTGGCTGAAGGAGTAAGAAAGGGTTTGATTCTGTAAAGGGATCCCAGTTTCTTATTTACTGTTTTTATAGTGATGTTAATATGAGTATCGAAGTTTAGGTTATTATCTATGGTTATTCCAAGAAGTTTAGTGGTTAGGTCAGGAGATATAAGAGTCCCGTTCTTGGATATAAGAGTGAAGTGAAGAGGGGTTGACCTGCGAGTAGGAGTAAAGAGTAGAAGTTTATTTTTTTTAGGGTTAAGTAGGAGGCAACGGTTTAAAAACCACTGCTCAACTGTATTAAATGCTTTTTGTGTCAGGGACTGTAGCTCGGTAGGAGTTTTAGCTGAGCAAATAATGGTGGAGTCGTCTGCATATTGAATGCAGGTTGCATGTGGAATTGCTAGGTCGAGGTCGTTAGTGAAAATGGAAAATAACAGTGGGCCTAATATGGAGCCCTGGGGAACACCAAGGGAAATGGGGAGGTGAGAAGATAGATTGTTCTCCCATAGTACTGCCTGTTGTCTTTTATCTAAGTAGGATTTGAACCATTTTAAGGCTAGTGTATCAAGAGAAAGAGATTTAAGTATTTCTATAAGGAGCTGGTGGTTAACCATGTCAAAAGCTTTAGATAAATCAATGAAGACAGATGAGGAAAGAGTATTATTATTACGGTTTGAATTTATACAGTCTGTGAAGGAGAGTAGAGCTGTGGTGGTACTGTGGTTAGGTCTAAACCCATGTTGACAGTTGGCAAGTAGGTTATTTTCGATAAGATGGGTGAGTAGTTGCTTATGGACACATTTTTCCATAATATTTGCCAGTGGAGAGAGTAGAGCTATTGGTCTATAGTTTGAAATGTCAATGGAGTTTCCACCTTTATGAAGGGGGATGATGTGTGAGATTTTCCAGATAGATGGGATATATCCTTCGGTTATAGTTCTGTTTATTAGTATGGAAATGGGGAAGGCTATGGCTTTGGCACCTTTTTGCAGGTATTCTGCAGGTAGATGGTCAGCAGAGGGGGTAGTAGGTTTTAGTTTTTCTAGAAGAGAGCAAATGAAGGAAGTAGGAACAGGTTTTAGCTGAAATGATGGAATCGGGTAAGTTGGTGAGGTGTTTAGATTATGGAAACTTGGAAATAATTGCTTAGCTAGTGTGAATGGCATCTGTAAAAAAAGAATTAAAGGCATTGGCAGTTTGTGTTGGATTCTCATGGCTAGAGTCTTTTGGGCTAGGTGTAGTAGATTGGCCTGGGTGTAGGAGTTTATTGACTTCACAGTAACATCCAGTAACAGTACTCCTATATCCCCAGACCCAACTACCAAACTACTTGGTATCACCATAGATAACAACCTTAACTTTGACACCCATATTAATAATACCTTAAAATATGTTAATAGAAAACTAGGCTCTCTCTATAGGATCAAACCCTTTCTCTCTCCTGCAGCAAGAATAACTATTGCTCACACTCACCTAATTTCTACTCTCCTCTATGCCTCACCCGTATACATTAATCTCTCTAAAAACAACCTTAATAAAATGGAAAATGCCTACAATAGCATAGCCAGATTTGCTACAGGTAAACCTTTCAGAACCCACCACTGTATTAACCTAAAGCTACTAGGAAGGCTTGAATTACAAAATCAGCTTAAATTCCACCAACTTACCATTGCCCACAAAACCCTTTACCATCCTACCAATACCCCTATACTATCTACCCTCATTATCCCCTACAACAATCTAAAGACCTTACATTCATCACATAGACTTCTGGTAAATATTTGAAAGTCAAACAACAGGGCTGGAGACTCTCTTTTCTCTAATGCTGTTGGAAAATCCTGGAACCTTCTTCCTAGTGAACTTTCCTCAGTTCCCTCTATATCACTCTTTAAAAACAAACTGAAACATTTTCTCAGAACACACTGGTTGTGCCCCTGTACCAAACCTGACTGATCTACCACCATTCTTACTTGGATCTATTTACTCTCTTCTCAATATTCTCGTTTCTTTTCTTAACAACTGACCTAGACCTTTCGAGATTTTTTTTTACTGACATCCTCTTAATTTCTTTAAGCAGACTAGTTTTTAACTCGTATACTGATTATTACAGCTCCTACTTTTTTCTTTTCCTTCTTTATATCAACCTGTTTACTAATATATTATCTAACTCAGCTGCTATCTTTTTATATGTTGTATTGCAACTACATTTGCATTGTATTAAGTGTATTTGTATATTTAGCACTATGCTATGAAGAAACGACCACTGTGATTATTCCCTGTTTCTTTTCTTGCAATGTTTAACATACAAATTAATCTTTGTATAATGTGATTATATTTTTACTTCCTCGGAGCTTATCACCCCGGGCCTCTACTGAAAATGGACATATATCCAGTTAGACTAGCCTGGCCAATAAATGTAAAATAAATAAAATAAAATAAATGCCTTGCATACAGTACATTTTGCCACCCACATTCCTGGGTTTGAATCCAGTGTGTTGCACTTCAATTACATTCTTTTCAATACAGCAAATAATGACTGAGTCATGAAATTTTAACCAAAACAGGTTTCTGCTACTGAATTAACTGCTACTCATGTTTGCAAGTCAAACGCCTGTAGGTATGGACACACTGCACATATTCATATAGCCTACCTATATTTCACCTATTACTGTCTGATTGGCACTGTTACATAACAGATGTAGCTTAAGCACATGCCTAGAGTGGACTGTTATGAGTACCCTCACCCTGGCTCCACTGTAATGACAGAGCTAACACTGCTCCCTCAGTGACAAATATAGTGTGCTGTCCTCCAAAGTGCTCACACATCCCCCTATGTGTCTTAGGCTGCAGCAGCAGCTGCAGCCTGCAGAATATGCAGCTGTATGTTAAGCTACCTGCTACATACCTACCATACCTCACAACCCCCTAAAACAAGGGATCCAACCCCCTAAAACAAGGGATCCAGACAACACCCATACATAAAGGGGTGGGGGGCAAAAGACAAGCGACAGGGACATGTTTCACATTTGCCCCTACAAACATAGTGAGCTGATAGACTAGCAGCTTCTGCAGCAGCATGCATATTCTGATGAGTATGACATCTGACACTCACATGTCTCTTCCCCCTTACTGACCTCAACCCACTAAGTTTAACACTGAACTGCCAGATAATCACAATGTCATTTGACAATGGCCAAATACAGAATGCAACACTGTGGACATACCTCATAAATCTCAGCAGTGGACAGTATTTGTACCTACCCGCTGTGATGCTGAAGTCTCCATACCTCACTAATGTCCATCTTAAAGACTAAGAAAGGGGCTGAGGCCTACATGAAGGACTTAAATATTGCACTGTGGTGCCATGTCATTGGCTAATGAAAATGCAACTCAGCTGTTTTGGATGCATTAGCAAGTCTGAGCCATGGATTGGTGCACAGGCAGTTACCTGTTAATGAGCATGACCTACAAAAGGCAAGCAACTGCCTATGGGAAACAGGTCTGTAAGTTGCTTTACCAAGACAGAGTATGATTTAGCAAGCTTTTTTCTTGAGGATTTGCTCACAAAATGATCACATCACTCTATCAGGTATGCCCCCATATAATGGGACACAGATGGGAGGATGCAGTTATGGGGAATAGGGATTACAACAGTAGGCGTGTAGTACATCTCTTGGCATGACATGTTGGTGGTACTCTGCTGTCCAACAGCTATAGGCATGCCTTCAACTGTGCCTGCTGTGAATGAAATCACAGCTGTGCCCCTCTCACTCCCTCCTACAATTGTTGGCTCCTGTATGAAAGCTAATGGATTGTGAGTTAGACATATTGACAGCAAGTAAGGGTGGGCACAGCTGTCATATCACATTATGTACTGTCATTCAGCTCCTTTCAGTCTGCGAATGTCACACAAGAATAGTTCAGACATTGTAAAGGTGTCCCTGACTGTCCCTGATGTACTCTGGCTAGGTCACTATTTTGTCGACATTTGTATCTCATCACTTGAGAGCTATGGTGAACATACCTGGCAAACCCCTACAGCAGGAATTCAGGTCACAGCCATTATTAGTGAGGGGACACATGCCCAACCTCAGTGACAAAGTGTACACGTTGGTCATACAAAATAAGAGTATGAATATAGTAATATATATTAGTGTAGATTAATTTTTTTCTGAGGGTTCTGGTGTGTGACAGCCAGATTCTCTATATTCTGACAACAACTATCAATTATTGGCCAACAGTTTGCCAGACATTTACATGTTTGTGCCAACAGGACCACATATATCAGGCACATGTACACATTCTGCAAACATCTGTGTACTGGAGAGGTACGATGCCTACAGGGAAGATATGCTACAGCAGGTTTGCATTGCTGTCTGTCATTGTGGCACACTGGTGTTGCTGGACTGTTCCAATATACTTGTAATAAAACACACCTATTTGTCTGACAGTGGCTGTATGACATAGTAGTGGGACTTTGCCCATAGGGGACACACCACAGTAGATGGCATTGATGGGTGTGGAGACATACAACACACTCTGTCACGGCACACAGGGACATAACCGGTATTGCTACTATGTTGGGGATAGCTACATATATAGTGTGTTGATAGACTGTGGGGTATGACGTGGGAGGTAGCAGTGGATAGCGCATGCCATTTTAGCTGTGCAGGGTGTGTACATAGTGGATAGCCATGTATCTGGCCTGTGATGTGTTCCCCTCTTGTTCTCTTTCAGGAAGAGTGGCCCACCTAATCACAAAAGGGTTTGCATCCAGATCGAAAGAGGTCATTGGGCCCCTCTATGCATCACTCATCAGACCCATCATAGAGTACAATGCCCCATTTGGGATGTACCTTACAAGACACCTGCAACAACTGGAAAGACCACAGAAGTTCCTCACCAAGAGGATCACTGGCCTCAAGCAGATGCCCTATGCAGTTCGACTGAAGAAACTCCAGCTGTACTCGGTTGCATACTGCTTACTCAGAAGTGATCTCTGCCTGACATACAAGGCCATGTCCAACCCAGAATTGATGGACATGCTCCACCTAAAGAAAACCATATCCCCTCGAGCCACATGCTCCAGGGATCTAAACCTCACCACAACAATAAATAGGAGGGATAGAATCCTGTCCCAGAGACTTCCCATGCTCTGGAACAAGATTCCAATCTACATTAGGCAGAGCTCCTCACTAACCCTCTTCAAGAGAAACCTTGATGAGTGGATGGGAAAAAGAAAGCTTACCCCAGGGATCACTTCAATGGCTCTGCTGGACAGAGGCACGGGGAACTAATCTAAGGGGGTGGCGAAAGCCAACACATTCTGGCTAGGCTTATAAATGCCTTCGGACAGATAGCCTAGTACCTACCTATGAACCTATAGACTGACATTAGGAAATGATGACAGACATTTGAGTTACTGACTTCACACACACCAGGAAACCCATGCTACTGCATGACCTGTTATTCTCTGAATAGTCTACATTTGTTTGGCCACTAGTTAATCCTTCTCCTTATATTTAGGTCTTTGTCCCAGTACTATTCATGGCTTTGTTCAGATTTCCTGCTCTAAGTGGTTGTAGGTATGATGTGACCGGGGTACATGCTGTAACACCACACATAGGGTGATAGTCTTTACACCTCTCACTGTACATGTTTTAGCAGGATGTCCAGCATTTCACCCCATATGTCTGCTCTGTTCCTCATAGAGTTGTGTTTTCTGGTAATGTACTACTAAATGGAGCCCACTGAATTGTTGTTAAGTACTGACACAGTTAAGTGATGGCCTTTACATCCTTCTGCTACTCTGACCTGTTACAATCTGCTACTATACTAGCCACCTTCTAGGTTACTAAGAACATATATAACATCTGTAGGTTTGGCCCTCTGTCCCCCCATTGTCTCTGGCTTTGTCCAGTTTTCTTGAAGTCACAGATTGGGGCATATTGACAGTCCGTGGGACTCCTACTGTAGGAGTACCTCACATGCAAAAGTTGTAGGTGCAGCCAGCTTCAAACCATGAACACCATCAACCCTGCTAATTTCCTTAGACCACTGACCCACAGCAGCCACCAGAAAGTGTGGTTTAATTCCTCACACTGTCAACAGCAGACAGACATACACTTTGACCCCTGCATATTGTGGAAAATACAACATGTAGCCACATTGTTTGGGACAGCCCTGGGATTGTGTGGTCTGCCAATATATCCATGCAAATATGCTGTTACTGCAGTTGCATGGGAACATTGATCTGTTGGGGGTAGGGGACTCTAGCATTGACAGTCGTGCGTTTGTCCTATGACCCCACTGTTTGGCATTTTCCTCGCATACTGCAGTGGGTTTTGTTGCCTTGTGGCCTAATGCATATTATGGGACAGTTGGTACTGGACAGAGTACCTGTTGTCCAACATAGCTGTTAGTTCTCTGCAAGTAGCCCAGTGGCCCAATCTGTTCTCTTGCATACATCCAGCAGGTCCATTCATATGCTACCATAGTCTAGTACCCTGTACATTTGTTGTAAGGGAGAGTGACTTACCTTGTGAATACAGCAGTTGAGATACCTGTGTTGCAGGGCTGACTCTGTTTGATGCATGCAGTACACTGCCAATACATGGTACAGTACAGGTTGTGTGGTGTGGCTGGCATCCTTTTTACTATGTATGTGAGTCAGAATAAGGTGTCAGTCCCTAGGACCCTAAGTTGTCAGTGCATGTGCTATGCTTTGCCTCTTTGCCAAGGCCAGGACATACTGGGCACGCCTACGTCTGCCTACAGGGACAGCCTCAGGGGTTTCCTTCCCCCTGTAAGTGTATCTGTGGCGGTCTTGCACTGGTGGTGGGCTGTGTGTCCCTTCCCTGTTATGATCCTGTCACAGCTGTTTCCACAGGATCATGTTGTGTAGCATGGCACATACTGTGAACATCTGTGCACATGTGGCTGGAGAGTACTGCAGGACTCCACCAGATATATTGAGGCACCGGAACCATGACTTGAGCAGCCCAAACACACACTCTGTGATGTTCCTAGTTTGTGCATGTGCCTCATTATGGTGTTCTTCAGTAGGTGTGTGTGCATTTCTTATGGGTGTCCTTATCCACGGTTCCAGTGCATAGCCAGCATCCCCCAGTAGATGGCCATATGAGGTGTTCCACCTGGCAAACATCTGGTACAGCTGTGATGCATACCAGATATGGGAGTCATGATAACTGCCATGGCTGTCAGCACACACATTCATGATAATGCCCTGGGCATTGCACACAGCCTGGAGGTTAATGGAGCGATACCCCTTATGGTTGACATAGACTGTACCCTCCTCACCAGGCGGTGCTTTTATGTGTGCATGAGTGCAGTCTATGGCACAGAGTACCTCAGCATAGTGTGCTATATGGTAGAAGAGATGCATACTGTTGGCCCTCTCCTCAGGGGTGCGATGTAAATAAATGTGCTCACTGGCATGTGTTTGCATGGCAGTCAGGAACTGGTGGAGTACCCTGGATGCTGATGCCTGTAAGACCCCCATCATGTCCCCAGTTGGTCTTTGAAAAGTATCTGTAGCTAGTATTCTAAAGGTTATACATACCTTTGTTTCCACTGGGATGGGTTCCACTCTGTTGGCTCTGGGTCTGAGTTGAGGGCAGCAGAGCTTGTTGAGTTCTTGTAGTATGTCCCTGTCCACCCTGTAGTGCTCTACAATCTCCATCTTGTAGCTCCAGGAAGGTTACCCTGGGCCTGAACACTCTTCTCCTTCTCAGTCTAGGCCTATTGTCAGCAGCAGCAGCATCAGCACTGACCTCAACACCTAGTGCATACAGATGTAGCACTGCAGCAGAAGCAGCATCCCCTAACCTTCTGTCAATTAAAATTCCCAAGTCTGTACTCCAATGGTGCAGAGTATGGGGAAAAAATCAGACTGTAGGGTGTATGCATAATTAATAGTGGTCTGCTACAGATGCAGCCTGTGTGATTGGCTAACTATGATGCATTCCACCTGCCAGGTACATCATTGAGGGGTTTGAATGGCCCACTGTAAGTGGAACAGAGGTTATCATTAATTTATACATGATTGGCTTTCACGGGCTATTTATTTATTTTTTTTTTGTTTGTTTATAACTGCCTTCCCTGCTAAGCACAGTGGTGTGGCATGCAAGCATGCTCAAACCAGCTTAAATAAGTGCACCAAGGCTAAACAAAGTTTAGCAGCACTGGACACACTCCCCTGCTTAGCTGAGACACAAACGGACGCCACTCAGCTCCAATCTGCTTAAACATATAGTTACATTCCCCTTCTGATGTGAGATAGCTCTCATGTGGACACCAACACGGTTTTGGGGGTACATGGAGTTCATCTGTGGACACAGTAACCCTTTTTTGCTATTCAGTTACTCCAGCTCATTTGCATACAGATCTGTGCATACAACCTGGATACTACACTATTCCAGGGTCTGCGTCCTTAGCAGCCAAATATATCTACCATTGTACATTCTCCATGCAGGGGCCTATAATGCATTATTGTCACATATTTCTTATTTTTCATTTTTGAACTTTTTTTGCATAACAGCATGTTTGCGCACAGCTGCACGTTGCCAAAATGTAATATGGGTATTAAAAAATATTTATGTTAAATTATTTTGCATTACTTTTTGGACACACAGGGCATAGTTTTGCACATATCTGTGCCTACTACATAATTTCTGACCTTCTACATAGGCTTTTACAGCCCCTGTTCAATTTTTATTTTCTTGTACATGGACATTTTCCGTTTACACTTTGGACACCAGCACATGATCTGCAGGACTACCTATATGCTAGTTGGATCACTTCAGCATCCTCATTTGCATGCAGTTCACCTGCTTCTGAGGTGGTTTGCATGCCATGAACACTTCCATGTTCTTATGCTCATGCACGCCCCTCTGCTCTGTTTACTGGATCGCACTGCTGCTTACTTCTGTGTAAGCTACATGCCACTATCCCTACATGAAAAGTCATTCTATGTAGGCTTTGTTTAATTCCCCCTATTCATTTCATCAATGGAAGTGGGTGTTTTGTTAGAGTAAAAAATCTTTAAATTTAAATTTCTAGCAAACGACTTTAGCTGCGTAAGAGCATCAATATCCAACTTGAAAGTTGGAATAAAAGTGAAGCCTCTTTGAAATATAGCCTTATGATCATCAGGAATAACAGCATCAGATAAGTTGTATATTTTAAGAACATCAGCAGAAAAACCTTCAGTAATATTATTACAACCACAAATACATTTCATCTCATTCTCCTGTTCCTGCCCCTGCCTTCATAAAATTGTCTCTTCATTGGAGTTTCAGATTGGCTCCAGAGCCATGTTTCAAATTGTTGTTCTGTTGATTGGCTAACCTCTCTGACCTTTGCATGAATTGATTTTCTAAAAAAAAACTGGCTATTCACCATGATGCTCCATAGCTTCATTGCTATCTAATTCACTGTTGCTATATTCTGGTATTATGGAAGGCCTGGCTACACCAGGGACAGGGTATGCTTTCCCCTGGTCATATTCGTCATTGACTCTGTCTATTTTCTTAAGTCTGTGTACTTCATTTTTATCAATGATACTGTCCACTTTTGAAAAAATACTTTCATAGTACTTGTTTACAGAGTTAAAAAAGCAAGTCAGCCTTTAAAGATTCATTTAAACCCTTAACTTCATTATCCAGAACGCCTATTTTGCATTAATTTTCTCCAATAATAAAGCAACACCAGTACCATTAAAAAGTTTTACCATTTTGTGGTAGAATGAATAGCTGTCTACAACACAGTTCGGACACTTCCATAACCGGAGACCTTTAGGAATCCAGTTTAAAGGAGCGCACTCCTTAGATATGAATTTTCAAGTTGAAGGTTTCTTATTTTTACCAGCTTGTTTTCAAAAAACTCAAGCTGGGACCTCAGCAATTGATCTTGCAGGCCCAAATTGAATGAGAAACAAGGTGGATGCAACCAAGTTTCAAGGTTAACCTCTCATCTACGTAAGTAAATAGAATGGCTAGTATTCACTACACCTCCTCTGGTTGCATAGTTTTGAGGTGGCAAAGAGAACAATTTCAGACTATTATTCAAGTATTAGAGGGACCTGCTTCAGCAGAATCAGAATCATTTCTACAGGGTCCAGGCAGTAAAGCAGGAGCAAATTTTAAAAGCTGTTGCCGAGGTAATGTCAATTCCCCTGTTAGCTCCATAGTTGAACAAAGTTAAAACGTAGGGTAAAGGAAGATGAACGTGAAAAACAAGTAACACTTAAAGCACACTACTGTACCAATAAAACAAAAAAAGTCCAACTCAAATCATGCATTTAATCCAAGACAACAAAATGACAATTGAAAGTATGACTGTACAACAAAGTGACTGAGCGCTTTCATCTTTCCAACTTTTACTTGAGTACACAGAATTAAATTGGCAGCTGAGGCTTAATGCCTCAGTGTCCCCTGGTATTAATGATGCCTTATCCTTGTCTTGTCTTTTGAAGAAAATGGCATTGTGTGTATGAACTTTTATAAATACCTTGTTCAAATGTTTTTATTATGCATTTATATTGTTTAATAGTATTCATATGATGAGTATTTAATGTGACATTTTTAATGTATACCTTCTATAAATGCTTTAGATACTAAGTGAAGTCTGTAACTAAAACTTTGGTTTACATTAATTAATCTTAATTAGAGTGATGGCACTATTGGTGGATTAAAACTATTTAAACACATTTATTTGGTAAAATATCGCAAAATGAATAATAATATTTATGTATATATTTTTATGTTTCATACCAACGTTTTTTACAATATTTTGTTTTATCAAGAAGATGAAACAAACTTTGAATATGAGATTTTTATAACATATTTTAAGAATTCAGTGTTCAGTGATGTCATTACTTTAGAGACCAATGAAATGCAAGAGCTAGATATTTAAATGTTCTACTCTTTTCTATTTCATGTCTGATGAAGCCGAATGGTGAAAGCGCTTACTTCTGTTAATAAAATTGGACTGTTCGAGTAGTCCGCGTTATTATTTAACTTCTTTTTGACCAAAATTTTGGATTGTTCTGCTTGAATCCTGTGGATGAATATTTTATTATTCATTTTGCGATATTTTGTCATACGATATTTGAACATAACCACAGGAGTCTTTACTCTCTGGTGTTGTGCCTGCTTACATTTGTTTGGTAGCTATTTACTCTGATGAGTCTTTTCAAGTTTTGTAAAGACGAAAGTTCTCAGTCATTTTGTTGTACAGCCGTACTTGTCCTTTTTTTGTCTTGGATTAAATGCAGTTCCAGTTGGACTTTTTTATCTTTTAATCCCTTCCATGGGTACACAAACAATTTTCTAAAAATCATATCATGCCATTCTTTTCTTTTCCCATCAACCTCACTTACTTTTAACTTCTATATTTTCATTTTCTCATATTCTTTTTCTCCAATCCTGGCCTTATTTTTCTTCTCTCTGTTTTTTCTTCCCATACATTTTTGTATTTCTCATGTAGCATCATTTATTTTTGTCTGTTCATTTACTTTTCTTATTACTCAGTAAGGAGAAGCTGGACTTGCTGTGTATCCAGGAGACAAGATGGACGGGCAATGCAGCAAAGTCACTTTGCTTGGGATCCAGAGTCTGCTACTCAGGGGGAGGACATACTAGAAATGGTGTGGGAATTCTGGTAAGGGAAAGTCTTCAGAGGATAGTGAGGGATGTCAACAAAATTAGTGATAGACTCATGATAATCAGTAACAATATGGCACTATTCATAGTTTCAGACTATGCCCCACAGCAATGTAATGATACTGTGGAAAAGAGTGCATTCAGGAAGCAGTTGCAGGACCAAGTAGATAAAGCAGGACAAAATGAGTTTGTGTTGATAATGGATGACCTTAATGCACATATCAGGAGAGACAGAACAGGATATGAGGACTGCTTGGGGCAACATGAGTGGGGGCATAAGGAATAAAGAAAGAGAGAACATTCTAGACTTAGGTCTGACAAATGGCTTGATGGTGGCCAATACAAGGTTTAGCAAGAGAGATAGTCACAAGATCACCTACAAGAGTGTCCAATCCATGACTCAAGTAGACTTCTTCCTCATAAGGAAAGGAGATAAAGAATCAGCCATTGCAAAGTCAGCCCCAGTGAAACAGTCAGCCGTCAGCATAAACCACTGGTTGATACAGTCAGCTGCAAGCAGTGGTCAGAGAAGGTTCTAAGGTCAACAGACACTAGGCTGAAGACCTAGAAGTTGACTGGAGTGAAAGCACAAGAGTTAAAGAAAAATCCTAGGGCTCTAGCACCTCAGGAAGAAGAGGAAATAGGTGGAGCTGAAGAACAATGGCAGTGCCTCAAAACAGCATGTGTGAGGACTATAGAACAGATATGCAGCCAAGCCAGGTAAGGAAATAAGGTACATAAGGAAAGGTGGTGGCAGAATACAGAAGTCCAGGAAGTCATCAAAAGAAAGAATAATTGCAAGAAAAAGTGGGGGAAAACAAACCCTGACAAAGCAAAGAAGGAATACTGGTTGGCTAATAGAAACTCTAAGAGAACAGTTGTAATAGCAAAGAACAAGGCATCAGAGACTCTACCAGCTTCTGGAAAGTGACTCAGTAGATGGCACAAAGAAATTCTATCAGGTTGCAAGGCCAAGACAGAAAGATAAAAAATACAGTCATTAGACACCATTCATTAGGCATGCTTGGAAATAACCTGCTCAGCAGTCCACATGACATCAAAGGCAGATGGAAGGTATACTTCCAGCAGCTTCTGAATGAAGAAACCCCCACAGAAGCATTACTGCCTCAGACACAGCCAATGATGAAAGAAGAAGAGCAGAAGATGCAAGAACAGTGCCTAGGAAAATGAAGTCAGAGAAAGCAGCAGGCTCAGATGATGTCAAGATAATTTGCGCAGTTCTTATCAAAGCTAAAAGTAACCTTTAAGAATCTTGTAGTACAATGTAAGTAATTAATAAACGTTTGTATTAAATTCTCTAGACCACTTCATACACAAATATATAATCCAGGAAATATAAGCACAACTTATAGCTTTTATAATATTTGCAATTGAAGACAAAATTTATTTCCCATGACAGCAACACTAAATTGCCATAAATGGGGGCCCATGCTGCCCCCATTGGCACCCCTTTATTTTGTTTGAATATTTTCCCTTCAAGATAAAATAGTTATTAACTAATATCAAAGTAATGCAGTCTACAATCAAATTGATCTCATCTGCTTTAAGGAAATTGCAATGTATCAAACTTTTCTGAATCTTTCTTCCTTTGGTTTATATTTTAAACAAATCAATCACATCAATAGTGAGGAAGCCTAACTTATTCTCCTATATTTCCCCATTAGCCTAAACAATCCCAGGAATCTTTTAGTGCGTGAATCTACTTGTTGAAAAAATTCTTCAATAAACAATTAACAAACAATGCCAGGGGACATGTTTTTTATCCCTGTGCAGCAACTATTGGTCTAAAGGGGGGTTTTAGAACAACTTTATGTATTTTAGGGATAGCGAATATTGTAGGTATCATTGGGTTAGAGTTCTTCAAAAAATGATGGGAGAAGAGCAGTTTGGATTCAAATCAGGATGCAGCACAATCGACCCAATATTTACAGTGAGACAGATAGTAGATAAGAAGCTAGCAATAAGGAAAGAGTTCAACTGGGGATACCTATAATTGGAAAAAGCAAATGACAAAGTTCCAAGAAAGCTGATTTGGGCAGTCATGCAAAAGTTGAAATACACAGAAAAATTGGTAGAATTACTGCAGGCTATGTACAAGGACCCAATAACACAAGTATGAAGAGTGTTCAGTCTCACACAGGATTTCCAAGTGGGACTGGGTGTGCATCAGGATTCAGCTCTAAGCCGATAGCTGTTCATACTGGTCATGGACTACATTATCAAACAGTTCAGTGGGGTGAGTGATCAACAAAACTGGTAAATGCAGACAGTGTGGCATTACATGCAGTCTGTGAACGAGAACTGCAGTAGATGATAGGGGAATGGAAATAAAAACTGAAGGCACAGAGGATGAAACTGAGCGCAGATAAAACAGTTGTCATGGCAGCAAATGGGGGAAATTAGAAGAATCTGAGAACTGAGATAGGCAAATAGTGAATCAGGTTATCAACTTCAAGTATTATTTGGAAGGGGTAGTTGAGGAGAAGGGAAGTCTGAATGAGAAGGTCAAAACTAGAATCAGAGAGGCTGCAGCAAACTGACACAGAATGTCAGGGGTAGTGCATGACAGAAGGATGCCAAAGAAGCTGAAAAGTAAGGTGTACCAAACAATGGTATGACCAGTACTACTGTATGGTACAGAAACCTACAGAAACCTGGGCAGTGAGGTCAGAGCAGTTGAGAAAGCTAGAGGTGACAGAGATGAAGTGCCTGAGATGGGTGGTAGAATGAACACTGTATGGCAGAAGAAATGAGCACATCAGAGCAGAAACCCAAGTAGCTGCAGCTGCAGAGAAGGTCAAAGAGACTAGATTATGGTGCTTTGGATACATGCAGAAAAGCAGAAAACAATCTGGTGATGATAGATTTGAAAAAGATAGGAAAAATGGAAGAGGAACTGAGGGTGCCCAGCTTAATGATGGATGGATTGTGTGACAGAAGATCTGTGACAGTCTGGCATGAATTGATAGAGATGGCGTCAGTTTACACAACACCCTGACTCTATGTAGAAAAGGTGGGAAAAGGGGTTGGGAATGAGGATGATGGTGATGATTACCCAAAATAAATGCATACATGCTAAATGCACCAGTGGATTGTTTAAATTTAAACCACCTTCTTTTTTATTATAAATTCTCCCTCTGCTCATCAGGTTCACTCTTTAGCCCCTAATGAAGCCAAAAAAAATCTCTAATAACTCTTTTTCCATTTGAGTGAGAAACATATTTATTCCCCCTAAACATGTTATTTTTCCTAACACGTAAGTATTCAGCATATATATATATTTTTCTGAAATGCTAAGTAAAATGTTTTCCACCACTTTTTTTATGTATTCCGGTATCTATCTCCATTAACTTATTACACTTTCATACTCACTAAATGTCGCTCCTAAAATCTTTCCTTCCTTTCTTGTGAAATATATTCCATTTATAGTTTTTAGTTTACCAAATTCCTTATACTTTATTTTGTTTAACTGCAGATCAGCTTTTTGCAACTTTTTGATCCTTATTATAACTCAGTTATCTATCTCTTATTATTTTTGGTATTAGAACTAAATCATCTGCACAAGTCATATATAGCAGTAAGATAACATTCCCTTCCATCTCACATCTTGCCTCCCTCAATTCATACATATACATCTGTACTAATGCATTCATTACTAATAAATAAGCACAATACTCATCAGGCATCCCTGTTGAACTCCTCTATTAATACATGTTTTTTCACATCCATCCATCCATCCATCCATCCATCCATCCATCCATCCATCCATCCATCCATCATAACGTGTGCCCATGAATTTTCATAACATTTCTTTATTACATTAATATTTTTCTCATTTGTCATATGCCTCTAAAATCTACCACATTAATCATGGTTCATGTTATCAGTTGCTTTAGATATGGCACACACTATCAATCTTACTTCTTTAT
This sequence comes from Protopterus annectens, assembly GCF_019279795.1. Lineage (NCBI taxonomy): Eukaryota > Metazoa > Chordata > Ceratodontiformes > Protopteridae > Protopterus > Protopterus annectens. The sequence continues at coordinate 178,095,138 of NC_056751.1, forward strand.
TTTCTTTCAGTATCAGCCTTACTACTTTTTTCACAGTAACTAACATTTCTTTAGCCTCTCTTCTTGTTATATCAAAAGTACCTTCTCCTTCTACCTCATCCAATACTTTCCTCATTCTTTTTGTAGCATTTTCATACATATTTTATAGTCAGTAGTCCCTAGTGTCACAGGCCTGTGAATTTTTTTATATCTTTCCTTTCATCCTTTTTCCATAAAAATTTTATAACTCCATCACATGTCTTTTTCCATATATCTTCCTTCATCTATTCATTTAATATTAAAAAAACTTATCTTTGTCTTTACTTATTTCCTTATAATAGTCATAACTTATAAATCTAATCCCAGCATTGATTTATTCTTACCTTTTATCACTTCTGTATTTCTTTTATGATATAATTTTCTAAAAATATCCTTAGTTTTTGCAGATATTTTTTCACTTTCCATTCATCTTGCCTATCCTTTTCCTCTTTTGTATACATTTTCTTTACAAAATTGTATTTTACCTCCTTAATAGCTTCTTGTTTGTCTTTTATATTTACTTTGCCATCTAGGATAGCATCCATTCTTTCTTCCCTCATTTTTACTTATTTTTCTAAATAAGGGAAAACCTCCTCTTTTTTCTATTCAGAAAATAATATTTATCTTTGCAATATAATTTTTCATTTTTCTATATTCTTTTCATACATCTGTTTTTTTCTATTTCCCTTATTTTATCACTTCCCTTTTTATCTATTTTTCATAATACTGTAACATTTCTTTACATTGTTTCTTATTATTTTTTTTATTTTTTTCTCTGCTAAATGTATTTTTTATACTTCTTTTACATCACTTTCCACTGTGCCCATTTTTCATAAAATGGTGCCACTGTCATATGATCTTTTCATAATATTTAATCTGATGTTGCAAATCTTTATTAATTCCTTACTGTTAGGACTTTGGTTCCATCCTTGGAACCAACACGGCTCTTTCCAAGCTTGTGCCAGCCATAAACTCTCAGCTAAGACCTACCCATAATGCCCCTCTCATAGTTACTCCAGATCTCGTTTGCCGTGTTCCTCGTCAGACGTGCCTAGCCATCTGTCTCAAAGCTAAGTGGAAATTTGTCATATTTTGGTGTAGTTTTTCTTCAAATTTTCTTGTTTTTTAGTCAGTTTAGCCTTTTCTTACTATCGCCTATAACCTACGCCTATTTCCTACCCTTTACCTTTGGTAATTAAATCTCTACCATCTTTGGTACTGTCCCTCTCCTACCTTTGGTAGGCCTTTCTTTACCACTTGTGGTATTTTTTAAATACCATCGTTGGTATTCTCTCTCTTTTCTTTCCTTCTTATTGTTGTTTCCTTTAGGATACCACTTTGTTGCCTGTACTATGTCAGACAAAGTTAAGTTGGGGTTTAAACAGTGTGACAAGCATGGGCATAAGATGCCCAACTCGGACGGCCATGCTAATGTGTTTACTGTTTGGGCGTGGACCATATTAAAGCTGATTGTGACATTTGTGCTAGTTTTAGCAATTGTACGCTATCAGAGTGTAAAAATAAGCTTATTTTGAAAGGTCTAATCAAAATGCCTTTTTCAGAGGCTCTATCTGGGTCGAAGGTGTCACCGCCTCCAAAGACCAAAAAACACAAGGAAAAATTGAGTCACTCGGTCCCTACATCTCCATCAGTTATGGAACCAAGTCAGCTCCATGCTTCACTGGCGCCTTCAGCGCAGACCTCTTCGGCACCAGGCACTGTGTCTTCTCCCTTGGTGCCATCTCTGATGTTGACTCCTATCTCGGTTCCAGCCTCGGCATCACTGGCTTCAGTGCCATCCTTGATTCCAAAATTGGCTTCCATGACTATACCTGCTTCGGCACCATCCCCAGCCACTGTGTCGATAGCTTCTTTGGCTCCACAGATTATGACCTCGGCTCCTAAAGTTGAATAGCTCCCAAGAATCAGATTCTCTCCAATGTACGACCCTTTTTTGGGGCATCACATTAGCCCCTTTCTTGAAAGACCTGATTCTCCTTCAGCAGCCTCCTTTAGATCCACAAGGAGCCTTTCTGAACTAGATGTAGTGTGGGTTGTGGACTAGCTTTTGGCAGCTAGGGGATTGCCCACTCCAGCTAGACCTTCCATCCCCTTTGGCCCGGAATCCTTTACAGCATATTCTCCTGTTTATCCTCCTCTGGCCTCTACCCAGGCCCCAGAGATCACGGTACCAATGTCTACCTCGGTCCATATTGTCTCAGCTCCAACTGTGGATTTTTTCCTGTCAGCACCGAACACCCTTGCTGCATTGGCTCCATTGGAGCTGGTGCATTCTCAGAGCAGTGTTTTGACTGTAGGCACCTTGGTACCTAGCCCGGCACCTATTTTTTTGCTGGCGCTGTCTATGTCCACAGCTCCGATGGCTTCCAGTCCTCTCGGAGCTCCACACCTGGAGGTGGGCTCCTCAGGGCAGGGTGAGACCCCAGTTCTGAGGTTGTCCTTTTTGGTTCCAGGCTCCCATCCTTCCTCGGAAGGGCATGTTTTTCAGGTGATGGAGAGGATTCTTGCCTCCACAGGCTCGCAGTCAGCATCAATGACATCAGCATCAGACTCCCCCCCCCCAGCATGCAGCTCTCCGAACCCCCTACTTTGGGATCCTGGGCACTAGAGCTGCAAGACCTCCCTTTGAAGGGAACCCTTTCTCCAGAGTCCTCCTCAGAAGATCCCAGCCACCCCAGAAGAAATGGTGTAAGAGGAAGCACCTTGATTCCCCTGAGGAATCTATCACTGAAGACACCAATTGTGATGAGGGAGAAGGATCCCCACGATCTTCCCCAGACGACATCTCATTCAGAGGCATTCTCAATATCCTCAAGCAGCGGGGAGACTAGACGTCCTCTAACCCTTCTTCTGAGGAATCGATGTTCTTGCAGACCATCCATGCCTGGCCGTCTACTTCCTGGGTGACCCCACCTGCAGATGAGCTTGTTAAGCTGATCATGCAGCCTGCCTGGAAGGCCCTGGACAATGTAGAACCTATTCCCCGGAGGCCAGACAAAATTCTATCCACATCTGAAGACCAGCTCCACTGGTCCAAGCAGTTGATGCTTGATTGCATGGTCATGGTGGTGGCCACCAAGAGGGAACTGGCAGAAGATAGTTCCACTGTCCATCCTCCAAACAGGGAGTCTTGGGCCATGGACATGCTAGGGAAGCAGACCTATGCTTCAGCAACCTTTGGCATTTGGTCACTGAACTATCTGACACACTTCACTTGCCTCCAAAGATACCTAATCTCTGAAATGTCCTCCTCTTTGGTGGGGGTACTGCCTGATGAGGTGTGTGACACTGTCATCTTGCAGCTAGCTACCCTTGAATCTATCTTGAACTCCTCGATGCATTTGATATCTCACACCACCGAGGGTGCAGCTTGAGCTGCCGCATCAGGCATTGTCATGAGACATAATGCTTGGATGTGGTTGTGTGATTTGCCAGACTCCTTTAAAGCTTCCTTCATCAATGTGCCTGTCAACGAATCTGCACTTTTTGGTCCCAAAGTATGAGACACACTAGCATGGAGTGAGAAAGACAGAAAGACCTTGTCTGCTGTAGGTATATGCTTTTCCACCCCCCAGAGGTCCTACTCCAGGAACCAGAAGGGAGGAAAAATGTGGTTCAGGAAATCCCAAGGATCTTTTCGTGACACTCATGGTGAGCAATCCCCCAGGGCAGGATGGGCAACTCATCTAGAAGATGCCCCTTTCGGGGTAGAGGGGGTCTGTGTAACCAGGCTGCTAGAGATTCCTTCTCCAGCCGACCCTACCAGGGCTCCTGAGCAGCGGGCCAATTGCTTTCCTCTGGAAGCAGTCGGGGGTTGTTTTTCTCTGCACCTACCAGCCGGGCAACTTATTACTACCGATGTTTGGGTGCAGAGACTAATATCCAGAAGCTCCCAGATACCATTCAATTTAACTCCCAGACCTGTCAATTGAATCCCCGATGTGCCACCCAATCAGTGGGAAGTAGCAGCCTTAGAAATAGAAAAGCTGCTAAGAAAAAGAGTCATCCAACAGGTCCCACCAGACCAGAGAGGATCTGGGTTTTACTCGAGGTTCTTTTTAGGGCCAAAAAAGACAGGGGACTGGAGACTGATCCTGGATCTCAGCCTATTGAACAAATTTATCAAACCACAAAAATTACGGATGGTCAAGGTACAGTCCATTCTCCCCTTCCTAGGGAGGGACAACTGGATGAGCTCTATAGACCTCCAGGATGTGTATTACCACATAAAGATGGATCACTGCTCCCGGAGGTTTCTCCGCTTCTGACTGGGAGCCAATCACTACCAGTATAGGGCACTGCCATTCGGTCTCTTGACAGCCCCAACTGTTCACCAAATGTATGGCAGTTGTAGTAGCTCATCGTCGACTACAAGGATTCTAGGTGTTTCTGTATCTTGATGATTGGCTCCTAACCGCCCCGACCAGGAATCTTCTAATCCGCAGCCTCTCTTACACTCAAGGCCTCGCTTTCTGCTTGGGGATTACAATCAACAAGGACAAATCTCAAATGTCCCCAACAAAAACACTGGAATTCATTGCAGCAGTCTTCAACACTACATCCTATCAAGCTTCCCTCCCTCCTCTCAGGCTTTTGAAAATAAGACACCAAATATAAGCCCTCCTTCCACAGACCTATGTACAAGCATGCCTTGTACTGCAACTCTTAGACTCCATACTCTAGTACCACTGGCGAGGTTGCACATGAGAATACTACAGTGGCTCCTTTCTGCACAATGGTCGATCTTATCTCACCCACTCGACCGCATGATATGTCTTACAAACCTTTGCAAGAAAGAAATGCTATGGTGGATGAAGTCACAATCGAATATTTGGTATCGTCCATTCTGTCTCCCTCAGCCCGTGGCCACAGTGACCACGGATGCTTCCCTGTTAGGGTGGGGGGGGCATTTCCAGGGAAAGATGGTCCAAGGCACCTGGTACCCCATGGAGGCAAATTTGCACATAAATGTCCTGGAACTGAGGGCAGTTCTCTTAGCATTGCAAGCATTCCATACATCCCCACCAAGGCACACGGTCCCCATGGAGGCAAATTTGCACATAAATGTCCTGGAACTGAGGGCAGTTCTCTTAGCATTGCAAGCATTCCATACATCCCTACCTTCTAGGACTATTGCAATTCAGTCGGACAACATGTCAGTCATCTGGTATATCAACAAGCAAGGTGGAACCAGGTCTTACCTCCTGTGTCGGGAAGCCATGAGGATTTGGCAGTGGGCGATATCTTCCAACTGCTTTCTTATAGCAATGCACATTCCCGGGAGTTCCACCCTTATTGTGGACAATCTGAGCAGGAACATCCTGGTGCCTCACAAGTGGTCCCTCAATCCTGTAATAGTGGATCGGATTTTCCACCTCTGGGGCAAGCCTTGCTGTGATCTGTTTGCTTCCCCCTAAACAACAAATGCAGAAGCTACTTTGCCTTGATTCCCCCTTCAGGGGGAACCCCTAAAGATGATCTAATGTACGATTGGCCCCCGGGTCTACTGTATGCCTTTCTTCCATTTCCCCTCATTCCAAAATTCCTCCAGAAAGCTCAAAGGTTGAGAAGCAAAGTGATCCTCATTGCCCCTCATTGGCCCCATCAAGTCTAGTTCCCGGTCCTATGGCTTCATTTGATTCACAGCCTGTGGATCCTAGATCATTCCCAAGATCTGTTATCTCATCCTCAGGGACTGATTCACAGCCTCAAGCTCACAGCTTGGTTCCTCCACTTCCAATGATTGCTAGGTTGCCTGACATCTCATCTCTTGTTTGTGAAATTCTTCTGGCTTCACACAAACCTTCCACCAGGAAAGTTTATTTTAGTAAATGAACTAGGTTCTCTATTTGGGCCAAAGATCAGAACTTAGATCCCTTCTCTATGCCTATTCAAAAGATCCTACAATATCTGATGACTCTTCTACATGCAGGAGCCTCAGCATCGACAATCACTGTACATTTAGCAGCTATCGCCAATTTTCTTAATGGATTTGATAGTTCTTCGGTTACGTCACACCGCCTGTGCAAAACCTTTTTGAAAGGAGTGTTACACGTTAAACCTCCTGTCAAGCCCCCCCATAGAACCCTGAGACTTGACCTTGGTACTTCAATCTCTCATGGGCCCTCCTTTTCGAGCCTTTTGATTCATGTGATATAATGTTTTTGTCATGGAAGACTCTACTTCTAGTAGCACTTACCTCAGTGAAAAGAGTATCTGAGCTGCAGGCCTTGAGTGTCAAGAGACCTTACTTGAACTTCCACAGGGATAGGGTGTCCCTTCGTACTGACCCTTCTTTCTTGCCCAAGGTCATTTCTGGATTTTCCATTAACCAATCTACTGACCTGCTGGTTTTCTTCCCTCAACATTCTAACAGAGGAGAGTACCTTTTGCACTCCCTTGATATGCATTGGCAGCTTCGTTGTTATTTGGACAGGACTAAATCTTTCAGAATTGTTTGTGGCCTTTACTTTACCCAGATTGAGCAAACCAGTCCCCAAAGTGACTTTATCCTCCTGGTTTAGAAACGTCATTACCTTTATCTACCAACAGAATAAGCTATCCTTACCTTCCAGAATAAAGGCTCATTCTACTAGATCAATGGCTACTTCTGTAGCTTTTCATTCCAGAGCATCTATGGATTGCAGCAGCCACTTGGGCAAGACCTCATACCTTTATCTCTCATTAAAAATTGGATTTGGCCTCCAGGGGACGAGCATCTTTTGGTTCTATGATGCTCAGGAATATTCTTCCTTAGGGACACCCAGGACTCAAGTAGCTGAGGACTCGGTCCTAACAGTAAGGAATGAATAAAGATTTACAACATCAGATAAAGAAGTTATGTCCTACCATAACGTTCTATCTGTGTTGTAGATCTTTATTCATTCATTACTTCCTGCCCTCCTTCCCCCTGCCTGGACTCTTGGTGGACTTTAGGAACTCCTGGTTAGGGTATTTGCTCAGACAGAACCTCCTCCTCTTTTTCTCTTACTATCTCTAATATACAGGGGTGGGCAAACTTGATCTGGAGTAACTATGAGAGGGGTATCATGGGTAGGTCTTAGCTGAGAGTTTTTGGCTGGTGCGAGCTTGCAAACGACCGTGTCGGTTCCAAGGACGGAACCGAAGTCCTAACAGTAATGACTGAATAAAGATCTACAACACAGATGGAAAGTTATAGTAAGACATAACTTCTTTTTTCCCTATTATTGCTTATTCTTCCTTTTTAAATGCTGCAGTTAATCTCTTATTGTTTTGCTGTCTTCCCCTATTCTAGCCCATAAAGCTCTATGATCTGAAAAATATGCCATCCCTACTACCCCTCTGATTTCTTTCATGTTTTTACAGTAAAACATAATCAATTTCTGTCTTAAAAATTCCCCTTTGATATATGCATTCTCTGTTCTTCGCTACTTTTACATCTCCATGTTTTATTAATTCCCTTAACATTCTTAATAACCTGTGTTATTTTTCCCTCTTCTTCCTTCAGGTTACAGTTAAAATTTCCCATCACCACTACTGACATATTTACTAACATAATTTTTTATTTCTACTTGCTCTCTGTCATATTATATATGCATAAATAAATATTAATCTTAAATATATTTGTCTCATTCTCATACCACATATGCACCATTCCTGGTACTACTGTTCTTACATCTAAAATTATTATTTATTCATTTTTTTAAATAAAATTTCTTATTCTAGAACGTCTCATTTCATACTGAACAAACAATTTGGCCCTTGCACAACCGATATCCTTTTACTTTTTATTCTTTTTTGTTACCTCTGGTATCTAGCAAGGAAAAAAAACATTGATTTTTGCTTTTTACACTATTCCACAACATGCCACCAAAACAGTTTTAATTCATGCTGATCCATATCTTAAATCATAAACTACACATTTATTTTCATTTTTAGTTGTAATCCCAAGCTCTGAACTAGTGGTGTACTGTATTTTTTTAGTCTCAGTCATACATGTTTGCAGTAAGTTAAAGATTTTGAATGCCACTTCATAAAAATGCGCAGCTCCCAAATTAATTACTGCTCTTATGTCTTTAATGTTAAACCATAATGGCAAAATAATACTATCCATAATGTCATACCTGCTCACAATGCCATCACTTTTACTTTTTATTCTTACCACTGGTTGACTTTTCTGTGGCTATTGAGAAACTGCAATTATTCGTCCCCTCTCAGTTACCTCCTTCCATTCTTCATTGCCTTGCTGCATAACTTTTTCTTTCTTATAAAAACACTGTTGCAGAGGCAAACCTGGAAAACTAGCTACTCCACCAGCTGAGAATACATCCATTGTTTTCCCTTCACCAGCTGTTGTTTCTGTTTCAAATATATCACTTTGTTCCTCATGTAATACTCTCTCTCTGCCATATTATTCCATCTTGCTTCTTCTCCTTCCTCTGCCTGTCCATCATATCTATTAGCACTTGTGTCTCCAGTCTTCCATTTTCCAACTGAATAATAGCTATTTCATCTCCTTCTTCTTCCTTCATTATGTTTTCTCCTGCTCCTTAATTCAGGTCTGTTGCATTTTCCTCCATCTTGGAATTTTCAGACCTGCAGTAGAAGCTCTCCAGCTCCACCTAGTAGCTCTACAGAGTGATTCACTTCCTCTCCTTTAAATAGTATGGCAAGTTCCCCAGTGACCTTTTCAATTTTCCCTAGTCAGTTTGAATACAACCTTGGGTCTCCCTGAAAAGAGGCCACTGACCTACTGGGACTAACCTGATCAACAAAGTATAAATAAAGATTCTTGGATGACAAAGCTACTGTTGAGAATTTATGGCTGACCAATTCTGCAGATGTCTGTAAACATGGTGCCATCATAAACTCCCCAGAGGATATCAGGATCCTCTGAGAGGGCCTTTCCCAAACCAATAAATGGTATCAAAAACCATGGACTAAAACTGAATGCCAAGAAATGTATAATAGCATCCTTATCAAGCAAGAAGTCCCTTCTAACTATCACGTTGTCTGTACATCCCCGAAAACTGATCCAGTAGTTATGGACCTGGTAATTTATGTAGACAATGAGCCATCCTTCAATTACCACATATCTGGTATTGTAAGATAGTCATTTTTTTATTGCACATCTTATTAGCAGGGGGGTATGACATCCAGGTCCAGGGATGTGATCATTCCACTGTATTCTCCACTCATCTTTGTTCTTCACTTATAGGCATAAACTACAGATGGCTAATCATTGGGTATAAGCCCCATTTGATATGTAACTGTCCAAACATCTGACATAGCTTGAATGCCCACAACAGTTTCTTACTGAGAATATCAAGCATCTAAATCATAAAAACTATGCAGACCATCTCAAAGCCTTATCCCTCTTCTCACACATACAGGCTACTGAGAGCAATCTCTGCCTCATGTACAGTACCTCAACAATACCATATCCTGTAAGAACTATTGCACATTTACAAGTCCAATTGGAGCATAAACACCAGCTCAAGAGATATAAATCTCACACCTTCCTGACCATATAAAGCAAAGCACTTCCCTTACACTATTCAAACATAATCTGGATAAATGGATGGGTATTTCAAATTCTCTCCAATTTAGCACCCTTGTCTCTCATTGATAGAGACAACAAGTAAATGTCCTGCCCATACCTGGGTTAAAATTCAAGAGCTAAAAGTGTCATGGGAATGAATGGCTAGGCTTCTAAAGATCCTCATGGATCAATAGTTTATTAAGTACTTATGAATCTATGAAGCTAAATCTAAATAGAAATTAGAGGAAGGGTTAAGGATGGCGTGATGATGATGATGGTGATGATGATAGCCCCAGTTTAGTGGACAAAGTAATTTTGAAATGGAAGCACTTATTTCCTGCTCCTGTAGTCATAATTCATCAGATATAAGTCAATGCATCACTGGCAAAATCTTGTTTGACAGTTTATGTTAGAGATGATCGCAAGGGACAGGATCATGTCTGAGATGCACTATTTCTGATGCCAATTATTTACATATGGGTTGGTACTGTTTTACAATGCATCAGTTGTGGAAAAAAGGTAGGGACATAGTATCATAAGCCTTGAGAACAATTGTCCCTTATCTTGGACACCCAGGTTTCTGATTTTTACGTATAAGGAATCCAAATGATTAGTTAATGATTGCTGAATGCAAGTGGTTGGATATTATGGTTGCTATTACATTGGAAATTATATTTGCACATTGGAAGACAGATCTTAGAGACATGTATTCCTTATTCTGTACTTATACCCATAAATATTGAATGCTGTTCCTTTAGCTAGAGACAAAGATCAATGTAAGGATTATTAGAGTATCTTTTATTTCAACTGGAAGAATGCAGTTTAAGATCACCTCTTGTTTTCTTGAATATAGTTCTGTTCTACACACAATTTAGACTGATATGTCATTTCAGA